>NC_139346.1:156452266-156597266 GCF_055883805.1 Amblyomma maculatum
ACGGATGATGACACGAGCTGAACTCAAGACTAGGAAACTGCTACTATTTGAAGTTTCCTGACTTTGAATTAAAAAGAAAATGCCACTACCACTTTTGCACGTGTTCTGCTGAAGAGCGTTAGTGGATGGAGCCTTCCTTTTATTGTTGATATTCCGTAGCGCACAGCACAGAAGGTACGCAACATGAGCGCTAATTTCCACTAAAATAATTTTTATTTGGTGATGACAGCTTTATCCAACCACATGACGTGTCAATACGTAATAACAAAAGCACGCAAAAAAAAATAGACCCGTGAGCACGTTTCACTATCACCTACTGCTCTGAATATAAAAAGAAAAAGCCATTTTTTGATAATGAAACAGACGGAGTGCTAACACACTTTTCTCACCCCTATTTTTTAATTGCAGCGGCTTAAATTATATCTCTCGTTTTTTGATCTCCATGCTTCGAACATTCTTCAAATTCGGGCGCGCACTTGTGACTGCGGCTGTGACGAGGCAAATTACCCAAATAATATCTAACTTCTCTGTGGCTTTATAGAAGTCGCTTATTTATGCAGTGGCCTATCTGCCCTATATACAACTTGCCACAAAAAAGTGGTATCTTGTAAACCACATTGTAGGTATACATGCCAACAATGCGTGCTTATGCCGAATGGTGAAGGAGAAGGAAATAAAAATGAAATGAAATGATTACTGTCGTCCAGGCATGTGGCCTTACACATGCGGGACAATTTTTCTAGTGCTGGCATGCAAACTTTGACGTCAATTTTCTGTGTAATCTTTGTGAGGGCGTGGGAACACTTGTGAATGTATGTCATTACTAAGATTTTCTTGTTGAGATCATAGCCTTTATATGTCAACTTGGTGCTTTTCTCTGCCTATGCAGGCTCTCCGTTACTGCTAATACGAGGTGCTTCGGCTAACCGGCTTCCTGTAGGCGATCTGCTTGATTGCTTAAACTCGTCTGCATTCGGCATGTACATGACTTATTGACTGCATTAGAAAGGCACGTTTTTACCACCCCTCTGTTAAACAACTTCGTATGTTCGAGGAAAAAGGTAAGAGAGCCTTATTCCCTCTATGTTCAAACATCCAGCAAACTCGATTCAGAGAAACATGTTTTAAATCAAGAAAACGGATGGTGCCCTGTATAGGCGCATCTCATGAGTAATTGACAGTAGCTTAAGACATTTCGCGAAGGTAGAGATTTATGCTTCCCCAAGGAGGCTTGCGTTGCTCTTTCTAAGGACAACCAAGTAATCATCTACAAACCGGAACGTTTTAATCACCACTTCACTGACAAGATTACTCTCGAGCCTGGTGTCCATAATCGCAAGAAACAAGTCACTGAGGGCGAGCTCAATGTAAGACCCAATACACACTCCCTTTTTTGAAGATAGAATTCCCCATTCCACTTCATAGATACAAGGACACCCAATTCAAGAGGCCATCGACTGACGCACCACATTCATTTTGAAACGAGACCGCACCAAATTCAAGAATGTTGTCTTCGATACATTCTAAATACACTCTGTGTTGCACGCTACGGAACCTCAAAAATAGCGCGAACCCTGACCCTTCTACTTTTATTCACCTTGGTTATCACTCCGACGCCACCTGTCCTGCAGATTACAAACTAGTTTCGGTAACCGCCTTCGTTATATTCAGTGTGCTTAATTCGTTATATCTGAATTTCACTCCTAGATCCAAAATTCGAGTACCAACGTGCTCAGCACGAAGCGGCGTTTCTCTATGTGCACCGGTTAGGCCGCCGTGGCTCTCTGCAGGTCGGCCCGCCCCCTCCCCACATTACGGTTTCGAGGACCAACCGCGATGAAACAAAGATGGCCGGTGCGAATCATTTACACGCGCTAGCTCAACTCGACTAATAATTTGTGTTCCATATCGTAAAAAATTGAATTGCCACCACTCCGACCCCTCTACTCCAAATGGGTGGGCCACAATTTTGAGACATGACGGCTCTAAAGGCCCAATTTCGGCACCCGTCTGGACAGCTTACGGGGTAACTGCTGACTTCTTTTTCTTCTACCTACAGCCACAACAACAACTCGACGGCGGGTGGTGTGTGGAGGGTGGCCGGTCCTGGCCGTGATGGGGCTGGGATAGGTATAGGTCACCGCCGCTTGCGGCGGGGGCTAGCCTGTCACCAATTTTTATCTATTGTAGGCCGTCATTGCACCCGCCACCGCTTCGGTGGTGGACGACGGCTGTTGCGGCGCGCGTCTTTCTCTGTCTCTTCTTTTTCTTCTCTATTTGCTCTTCTGTGCACGAGGCAGCGGAGGTGGCTCAGCTACAGAGCCAGTAGCAGGCCCGTGTATTTTATTTGTTGTTGTTGTTGTGGCTGTAGAAAAAAAGAAAAGAAAATGCACGGGCCTGCTACTGGCTCTGTTGTTGTGGCCGTAGGAAGAAGGAAAAGAAAATGCACGGGCCTGCTACTGGCTCTGTAGCTGAGCCACCTCCGCTTTCTCGTGCAGACAGAAGAGAAAATAGAGAAAAAAGAAAAGGAAGAGGGAGAGAAAGACGCGCGCCGCAACAACAACCGTCGTCCACCACCGAAGCGGTGGCGGGTGCAATGACGGCCTACAACAGATAAAAATTCGGTGACAAGCTAGCCCCCGCCGCAAGCGGCGGTGACCTACCTGTCCCAGCCCCCTGTATTTTCTTTTCCTTGTTCCTACTGCCACAACATTTTCTTTTCCTTGTTCCTACTGTCACAACAATAACAACTCGGCGGCCGCCCAAGCGAGGAGAACCTGTAGTGACGTCACACCTTAATCATAATATGGCGCGCCACCTTCAGGTTTTGCTTGGTGATCACGTGGTGTGATGACATCGTAGACATGGTGGTGCGCCACTTTTGCTTACATGGGATGATAATGGCGTCACTACGTCCGATTTACCTGATGGTCGCTTGTGAATGACATCACACCTATGGTGCCGCGCCACCTTGACCACCATGGCGGACACACCTTGGTCACCACCTTAGCTTACATGACGGTGATCACGTGGTTGCAGTGACGTATAACACTAGACTACAGTGCCTAGAATATAACTAGACTGCAATGATCATATACTCGGTCGCCATTTTGAATCTATGGAAGGATACGAAATGTACAAACGTTAGTAAGCTCTTAAAACCTCCTGTACTTTTCTCTCTCCCCCTGGGCAAAGATTTGAAGCTGGCAGCTGGGCTGTGCCTTGCCTATTCCGCGCACCGCTCAGTGGCTGCTACTCCTGAACCACGTGACTGCAGATAGCACACATTTGGAAGCTGGCACGTTTTCGTTATGGTACAGGCCAGACAAGGGCACGCGGGAGTTTTATGATACCGTACTACAACGGCAAAAGGCCAATCAAGGGAAAAAGGGATATCACAGCTCTGGTTAAGATAACGCTCAGCCTCAAGTAGAAAACAGTTCGTCTCGTTTCGTTGAATCATATTGGAGCAAGCCTTGCAGAATAAATTTGGACAGTGTGCATAAGAAGCAAGTCCGCGAACCTCCTTTTTGGGCTTTTGTGAGGTAAGACCCCAGTTTTCGCGCCGTGTAACCACGCGAACGTGCAGTGACTCTCAGACCATAGCATGGCTTGGGGATTTCCGTTTTATGCTGTAAATCTCCTCGGCGGAAACGCAAGCGACGCTCTCTATACACTGCGAGCGATGTTATTTGTGGTATGCCTTAATACTGAGCAACGTTTGTCGGGGCACTATATAGGTCACGTCGGCAGCGTGTGCATTGTACGCGAATCTATGTAACCTTAACGCTATTTACGAAACTAACGCTTGAAGATTCAGCAGGCTTCCGCTGGAGCTTGCTCGCCGTGAAGGGAGTTTTCTTTGGCGTTTCTTCCCTTCGCACAGTGCATATCCGCAGTACAGAGCTCTGGTTGCCGCAGAACTAGCGCTTTGGCCTTCATTCTCACCCAGTCCATCTTCATTTTGGGAAATCTTTGCCCTGCTCAGACGAGCCTTTTGAATTTCTCTTTTGCTTTTGGCATGCCTTTGCTTTTGGCATTTGGCATGGGCTGTTCGCACCTTCCGTTAATTTAAATCGATTCAAGTTCAGCGGACACAGCATCAATTCCTGACCGCGGGCGGCGCAAGTGGAAATGCAGCTTGCAAAGGCGAGCACGAAAAACTGCGCCGCAATTTTCTTTTCTAATGAAACTACTTCCACTGATTCCGCCAAAGAAAAGCGCGTTATCTTAATCAGTACGTGAACACCATTTTGATTTAACCATAATTTGTGGTCATCTGACGTAGTGATTTCATGTGGCACAACCTCATTATGCGCATATTCAAATTTTGAATCTTCAATGACATGGGGACCGCTAACCCAGCATGTACTGAAAACTTAGTGTAAGTAGAAGATAGTAAGAAATCGTAATTACACCTCCACATGTGTGTGCGATGTAAAGAACACCACCTGGGAGAACATTTGGGCCATCTGGTCCAAACATACACGAAACAATACAATATGACACCTCATTCTCCCTCATTTAGCCCCGCCGCGGCGGGTCACTGGTTAGGGTGCTCGGATACTGATCCTAAGGTCCACGGCCCAAACGCGGCCGCGGCGGCCTATTTGCGATAGAGGCGAAGAGCCTGTGCGGCCACCCCCGGTGGTCGAAATTTTCGCAGCTCTCCGCTATACGACATACCTCATAGCCTGAATCGCCTCGGGACTTTAAACCTTTCCAAACCATCTTCCTCGTTTAATTCCTTTCGTAATCTCTTCGGAGCATATCAGGTTTATGTTTAGAAGTATGATGATGTGAATTCAGGCACATATATAACCTTTCCCTGCAAAATGTTCCTATAGCGGTCTTCGCAAACACTTGCGGGGCACTGAGATGGATACAAAGCACATGGCGAGAGGTGACCAGTTACGCACGTGGAGCATGACGCTGCGGCGATGGTGGAGTGCTATAACATGGTCATGGTGTATCCCAGTCTGCAATCCGGAGCTCGTTTCCGTTCTCCGAAAAGCGTGCGCTTCAGTGGGCGATTTGCATACAGCTATCCCGAGTTGTAATTGGCCAAGACGGATTGTATGCTTCTTCAGGGATCCAAAGGTCTGCCCCGGATCGCCGATTGGAATACGCCCCTGTACCCGTCGGACAATAAAGTTTTTATGCCCGGGGGAGGTACTATATATGTTCGGACGCGTGGAATTTAGCAATATTTCGAAAAACTTCGCCCTCATACCAAAACTGTTCCGAGCAACTCTGGGCAATATCCGCATCAACGTCGTGACGTCACAGTGTGCTAACCATCGCCACTGATCATATTGGCGGTCTCTGAATAAAACTTGAATACTTTCGTTCGCTGCATTTCTTGGGGACAGTTAAGCGTTTCAGAAAACCTACGCAAGGAAGAACCCTGTATTTACTCTATTTCTGTATCTCTCCCATGTGTAGCGCTGCATTATACTCTCAGATTCTGATGCATGTGTCTGTGGGGAGTTTCTCAACTGCACGGTTGCATTCAGTGTCCTTCCAAGCGCCGTAAATCTACCCGTTGTCGCAAGCATTCTTAGCGCACGTGACTATCCGCGTGCCGCACGGATGATGGCGAATGCACACGAATTCTCTTGCTGCGTCACCGGTCGCTGCTGCTGCGCTGCACGAGGTGCCAGCTGTGGGCTCTGCGCGCATGCGACCAGCATTCCTTTCGACGCCTGACAACCGGCGACTACAGCACCGTTGAGCGACGCAGGACACCTGCTGCGGTGCTGTGGCGAGCGCATACTGGCGGTGGCATTTGCGGCGTGTTTCGCCAGAAGGGCGATACATTAAAACGACACTGTGGGGAATAACGGAGGCCTGTCTGGCAGAGGCCGTTCGAGAGAGAGCTTCTTTCTTATTTTTTGTTGAGCATGACTGGATACGCATGCGAAAGAGCCTTGAATCTGCGGTTTGCAGCTGCCCCTCTTCGGGCGCTGGCTCTTTCGGTGTTGGGTGTACGAACAAGAAAAATATATAAGGGCTTCTCTGGCATTGGCTTTGGCCTCTTTTAAGAATGGGGTCGTTAAAGGCCCATTGTAGTCGACGGTCGCACACGTGGGATCGATTCGCTGCAATTGTTATTTTCCGCGCTGCTAGGAGGCACCACTTGTTACGAACGTTACGAAAGTCACGATCATAAATGCCGTGCACATACACAGCATCGGGGTTTGGGGCTCTCTCGCCTTATTGACTGCTTCGGTCCCTCCCAATGGGCCCGGACGCTCGTGCACCGGAGCCATGGTGTTAGGTGGTTGGAGACAAATGGCGAAGTTCTTCGCCAGAAGGAGTAAACTACACCAGAGAGAAAGAGAGAGAGAGAATAAACTTTATTGATACAATGTGATTACGTGAGTGGTTCACCCAGGTCCAAGAAACCATTGGCGAATACGGCCCTCTGGGCCTGACCGATCTGCTGACGCTGAAGGAGGAGCTCTGTGTGAGCCAGCTTCGCCTCCCACTGCTCATGGCTAATTTTCTGTAAACCGTATGATTTACGTTGTTAGGGGCAGTTCCAAACCATATGGAGGATGTCGGACATATCTCCGCAGGCCGGGCATGCATTTGTGGGGTATTGAGCGGGCCAGATCTTATTGTGTCGGGTTGGGTTTGGTAGTGTGCGGGCTTGCATGTTTCGCCATATAGTGGCTTCCTGACGAGTGAGGTCCTTATGGGGATCTGCGTATGTTCTGCGATAAAGTCGATGGTAGTGCCCAAGAAGCATCCTTGCTGCATTTTGTATACAAAGCCCGCAAAAATCGGGGGCTGCATCGTCTGCCTTGGCAAGCCGCATTGTTTTTCCTAGACGTCACGCCGCTTTTAGATGTACTGGCCCTCTGAAGAGCTTCAAGAAAGCAGCCTGGAGCTATATGGCCGGGCATGTGTATAGAGTAGTACAGATGAGGCGCGGTCTCTCCGCTTAGTCATGGCTCGGCACATGGTGGTGCGGTCGTTGTGGCTGTAGGAAGAAGGAAAAGAAAATGCACGGGCCTGCTACTGACTCTGTAGCTGAGCTACTTCCGCTGCCTCGCACGGACAGAAGAGAAAATAGAGAAGAAAGAAAAGGAAGAGGGGGAGAAAGGTTTGGTTTGGTTTGGTTTGTGGGGTTTAATGTCCCAAAGCAACTCAGGCTATAAAAGACGCCGTAGTGGAGGACTCCGGAAATTCGACAACCTGGGGTTCTTTAACGTGCACTGACATCGCACAGCACAGGGGCGCCTTGCTTTTTCGCCTCCATCGAAAAACTGCCGCCGAGGCCGGGATTCGATTCCGCGTCCTTGTGAACAACTTTATTGATACAATGTGATTAAGCGGGCGGTTCACCCAGGTCCGGGAAACCATTGGCGAATACGGCCCTCCAGACCTGACCGATCAGCTGGCGCTGAAGGAGGAGCCCTGTGTGAACCAGCTTCGCCTCCCACTGCTCATGGCTAATGTTCTGTAAACCGTATGATTTACGTTGTTCGGGGCAGTTAGAGGGGGAGAAAGACGCGCGCCGCAACAACGGCCGTCGTCCACCACCGAAGCGGTGGCGGGTGCAATGACGGCCTAAAACAGACAAAACTTCGGTGGCAGGCTAGCCCCCGCCGCGAGCGGCGGTGGCCTACCTGTCCCAGTCCCATCAGGGGAGTCCTAGGTGTGATCGACGTGCAAGTGGGAAGCGCCTTGTACGGTCATTCTTGCGGTGCCAATGGTTGGATGCAGGCTGTAGACGCGTTTCCACCATCTACAGTGTGACTGAGCTCACGCCTGTTCTAAGCTCTGTCACACGTGCAGTCACGATCGTAACACGGTTGCGACATCTCAGTGACAATATGGCCGCGCCCGAAAGGGCAAATGTAGAAAGTGTAGAGATTGTGTAGCATTTTTAATTCAAGCATCTTACCCAGCGTTAAATACTCCGAGGGCATGGCTGCGGAAAATACTTTTGTTTGGTTTGTTTAAATTAGCTTAGTTTTTGAAGAAAGGCAAGGTGCAGTATCTCTCACGCATCTCCCACCTGCACCGCACCATGAGTGAAAGAAAAAAGAGGAAAAAAAAAAGTATCGTAGTGGAGGGCTGCGGAATAATTTTGGCCACCTAGGTGTCATTGATGTACACTGATATTGTAGGAGTTCGAACCCATGTATTACTGCGATGGAGGCGCAAATCAAGGCGCCCTTGTGCTGTGCGATGTCAGTGCACGTTAAAAACCCCGCGTGGTCGAAATGTCCGGAGCCCTCCACTACGGTGCCTTGAGCTCACAGCCTGAGTCAATTTGGAACGTTGATGCGGGACTCGCCGGCCTAGAGAGACCTGTCGTGATGATTTTCTTGCAGTATGGGAACGTGATGTGGTGACTATTGCCGCTGATCTCGAGTTTGATAATTATTTCAAAGTGAGAGTTAGGGCCTCAAAATTTCAGAGGCTACTTGTTTCAGCCTGAGATACACAGCAAAATAAGGCAAGTGGGTCTAGCAATTTCTCGTTCCCGTTCTTTTTACAAGCCTAATATGCTATACTGTGGCAGGCTACGCTTAGCGACGACGGCCTCTGCGACTCTGTAAACTAGCTACTAATCCAGTGCATGGTGAGAAATTTGTATTTGCCGGGCCGCGGTGGTGCAGTTGTTAAGATGCCCGATTAATATGCCGGTGTTCCTGGGTTCGATCCCGACCGCCGGCGGTTGCGTTTCGATGGAGGCTAAACGGAGAGGCGCCCGTGTACTGCGCGATGTCAGTACACGTTAAGGATTCCCAAGCGTTCGAAATTATACCCAAGCCCTCCACTACAGCACCCCTTTCTCTCGCTCCGCTTTCACTCCCACCTTCCTCCCTTCTCTTACGGCGCGGTTCAGGGGTCCACAGAACGAGTGTGACAGATACTGCGCCTTTCTTTTGCTGTGAACCAATAATAATAATAATAATAATAATAATAATAATAATAATAATAATAATAATAATAATAATAATAATAATAATAATAATAATAATAATAATAATAATAATAATAATAATAATAATAATAATCAATAATATTATTATTATTATTATTATTATTATTATTATTATTATTATTATTATTATTATTATTGTGCCACATACTTTAACGCAATATAGACTCGCGGTTATAGAGCCGTGTTAAGGCTTCTTGGCTAGATTAGTGCTTATATTGACAACACAGACGGGACGGGACGTAGGCGGGAAGATGACGCACCAATGTTCTTCACTTCTGTTTTCTAAAGTATAAGGTGCCAAAAATACCCCCCCCCCCCCCTCTTCCCCTCCCGATCGAGACGATCGAGATGCATGTGTTTACGTTTCCAAACATTTGACCCTGTGGCCCACTCGTCCAAGGCGGTGGTGGACATGGCCGACATCGGCAGAGTATTGGATTATATGTGGCCTGTAGCTGTTTCGCTCCACTAACTTCCAGTGTGCCGCTCTTCGGTTGTGTTGTAGGTGCACTGCATAATAAAACGACTTTGTCTTTCCTGTTCCTCCTCAGGCGACCTCCTGGCTAGCCTGGACACCCGGCACATGAACAACTATTATGGCTGCGTTTCTCCATGCGGACGCTTCGTTGCATCTTCAGGTGAGGAAGGGAGAGTTCCACTTTTGCATTTTGTACACTTCTATACAGATGGATAGCACGTGACGTCACGAACTCCGAGATGCTGCGATACTCCTGCTGTGCGGTAAACATAACACAAATTGAAGTATAGTTGCTGAAAAGCTGCAAAGTGTCATTCAATTAAACGATTGCTAGAGTTGTCTTTTTAATCAGACTGCAACAGTGGTATGAACGCATCCAGTGATGGTGATGGCGATTGACAGTCGTGTTCAAACAGTGCACGGTATGTTGTTCTTCCCCCGTTCTGTCACTTTTATTCCAAGAGAAGAGCCATATGGTTGGTGCGAACACAGTGCGAGTAAAGAGCATCAGCGCTATACATTTTTCTTAACTCCCGATGGTCATGTTCCCGCAACCGCGAACCTTAGCTACATGACATTTGTAATCAGACTGCCGGTCTTTTTGTAACATTTTGTATAAGCATCGTGCGTAGTGCTGGTAAGGCAGCAACTTTCTACAGGCGGCCTGCATGCTTCTTCGGAACAATTGAAAATTGGTACTGCCGGATTCCCTAGCAGACGAGCACTTGTATGCGCATACGTCATTTGTAACATAACGTGCGCATTGTGTAAAAAACGCGCTCGGCAGAAGGTTTATTGTGTGGTTTTTCGGAAAACTGTGACGTAGAACGCCTCGTGCTGACGTCAGTTGCTAAAAATTGATGAGTCGCGAACACGTGGGTACAGCTAGGTGCTGTGGAATCAATGGCTATGGACTGACGTTGGTCAAAGGCGCAGTACCTGTCACACTACTTCCGTGGACACTTTAACCACGGCGTAACGGTACCTTCGTACACATTTAAAAAAAGCGCGCCCTGAGGCGACGCCATATTTTGTATCTGGTGTCTTAATAGTAATAATAATTATTGGTTCACGGGAAGGGAAAGTCGCAGTATCTGTCACACTTGCTCTGTGGACACCTGAACCGCGCCGTAAGGGAAGGGAGGAAGGTAGGAGAGAAAGTAGAAAGAGAGAAAGGGGAGCCGTAGTGGAGGGCTACGGAGTAATTTCGACCACCTGAGGATCTTCTGAGGAACGCGCGCTGACATCGCACAGCACACGGACGCCACTTCGCTTCGCCTCCATCGAAACGCAACCGCCGTGGTCGGGTTCGAACCCGGGAACTCCGGCACAGTAGTCGGGCGTCTTACCTGCACCAAGCACGATCGCGAATCTAATAGCAATTTACGTCCTCACCCGATTGGTGGAAACGCCGGAACCGGAAGTGGTGGCAACCGAAATGGCATCCAGTTACTGATTTATTTTATTTATAGGAAGGGAAAGGCGCGGTAACTGTCTCACTTGTTTTTCTGTGGACACCGCAACCGCGCCGTAAGGGAAGGGAGGAAGGTGGGAATGAAAGTGGAAAGGGAGAAAGAGGAGCCGTAGTGGAGGGCTACGGAGTAATTTCGACCACCTGGGGATCTTTAACGTGCGCTGACATCGCACAGCATACGTGCGGACGCATTCAGTTCCAGTGTTTTCATCAGTCAGATGGCTTGAGGTGAGAGAGAAAACAACACTTCTGAAGCCGACGCAAATGGGAAATACGGAGCACGTGTTCAAAGCAGTATACGGGGCAGGTGTGTTGACGCGTGTACACGATGTAAATGAGTGAGCAAACAGTTTTTAGAACGTCAGACAATCGTACGAGGAATGATGACGATGACGTGGTCAAATTTGAGACAGTTATTTGCTGTTAGGACGAGGTCGAGTCAACGTCTTGTTTTTAGGCCCGGCGAAGGTCGTCGTTCAGTTCGTCAGTCGCATAACCTCACACGTCCAGACAGTTATGGGGGTCTCCGGTCCAGGTCCTCCATTCTGTAGCATACAGCGTGCAGTCCAAGAGCCGGGCGCGGTGTTTATTCGGCACGAAACCTACTAAGAATCCTCCCTCCGGTTCCAAGCACCCTCAAGCGGCGTAAACGTACAGAACCAGCGTCCAGCAATGCCTCGTCGAATGGAACCTGTCTGTCGACGACATCGTTCAGTTACGAAACATATTCGTCCCGGATTCGAAATTTCTGATGAGATCTTCTTAAACGTCTGTTCCTGGAAAAAAAAAAAAAAAAAAATCCCGGATCTCTGGAAAAGATGAATTCACATCTTTTCTAGTCAAGCAGCAAATGGAGTGCAAAATTCGAGCACTTCACGGATTGCAGCTGCGTGTTTCCGCGATGCCGATCAAGGTCTTTTAGTTTGTAGAAACAGGGTATACGAAGAAACGATGCGATGGCGCAGAATCGGCAGTCAGGTAAAAGCATAGTGACGACACGCTGAAAGGAAAAGTCGTGCAATAACAAACGTTGCATTATCTGACAAAATATTCTTTCGCGGTCTGGCCTGAGAAGAGAAGTAAACAAGGATATACTGCTAGCTAAGTTGCCAAACTGACTGAAAATCGAGTTCTTTCCACCGCTTTCTTTATATTCGAATCTCTGCCCGAGCCTTTCTGCCCGAGATACTTATACTACACTTACGCATACACTGCTCATTGCACTCAGCTCGCGTGGGGGATTATCCGCAGCGGGATGCATTCACTGTAAATTTCTCCTCCTGCAAGAGTACGTATAGTAGCACTGATTCCAAGAAGCGTACAGACGCACACTTGGTGCGAACACGGCGGGTCCTCGTCCTTGTCGAATCATTTCTTCGCCTTTCTTTACTCTCTCTCATAGACGCTCGCTTGACGCGTTGCAAACTTTACGCGTCCTTCTACCTCGACAACTAGATGCCGCAGTGCCGCTTTCTTGCCTACGCAGTGCACATTGCTCACACCGATCACGCACGGCGTTGCTTAAAAGACCGACGCGGGCTCTCTGCCAACTACAGGCCTGTCTTTTCTCCTTCTTTCTTTTCTTGCGGCAGAACCGCCGTTTTGTAACATCGAAGGCAGGCAGATAACGAGTCTATACGGTGATGGGAAGATGGCGCCGCCACTGTTGCTGTTGGCTGACTTTTCTTCTCGGGGCCAGTCAGCACGATTCCGTGTCGTACGACGTCACGAATGCGTCAGAATTTCGTAGGAATCGCTGGGGCGCTCGCGCGACCTCTATCAGCGTTGCAGTTATTTACGGTGTTATTTTTTTTCCCCCAGGTGATTCACCTGTGCGTAACTGTTGCGCGTTTCTGGCAAGCGCTGTTTGTTTTGCTTGTTTCTTCGATCTTCCGTATCATATAATAAGCGGCTGACGTCCTGCTTTCCACGTCATTCACGAATCAAGAGGTCTTGTCACCAGGGTGCCCCTTCGGAGTGCTGTGACACCACCGGGGCGACCTTGTTAACTTCTGATTTTTTTTTTCTATTGCTTTTCTTTATTTGTGTTAACTGACGACGCATCGGTGTTTCAAGCCACAGCTGTCGTGTCGTGTCCTGCTATCGCTGAGTCAGCTGGCACCCACGACTCTAAACCTGCGCACGAAATGGATATGTCTCGAAGAACGGGTCGCCAACCCATTGTAGGTTTGGCTGCTGCGCCAGGTTAATTCCTTCTCTTTCGTAGGCGCGCGTTACATGCTTTGCCAAATGTTTAGAGGCGGGGAGGGGGGGGGGGGGGGGGTTGTATAGGGCCGCGTTTCTCGTTTCTCCATCAGGTTATGACTTCCACAGATGCCATGAGAGCTGCATTGCTCGGCTTCTAATTTGTTTGCAAAGGCTCGATTGTGGCACATAATTATTGTGCGAGCCATAATGCGGAGCTCTTCCTCCGTGAACAGTTTTCTTCGATGGATCAAAACTACCAGTAGTTAAATAATAAACAGAGCAACGAAAGGAACGAAGTAGATGAACGCTACCCTTGTTTTGGTCGTCAGTGAAAACTTATTTGTGAGTCCGCATTGCTCGCTTTCTTGTGCGTTTTATTTATTTATCCGATGTCCATCTGGTGAAGAGTATTAACTATCAGTTGGGTGCCCGAGCACACGGGCATCGAGGGAAACGGTACTGCCTCTAATTCCACGCGTCAGCTTTAGCTCACTTTCGTTGGCTCACCTTCACTGCCTGTCATCTGTCTTTGCCACCATCGCCATCCCTCTTTGCCCCCGTACTACCAGTCCCGGCGGACCATGCGCTTGACGGCAGCAACCTTGCGTAACGAGATAAGTCGGACGTTACAACTTACCACCTGATCCTGACCCACTACCGGAGGAAATGCAGGGAGCAGGTCATGTGCTGATACACAGTCTTCTCTAAGGTTTCGCCCTCCGTCAAGGCGCAATTGACTTATGGCAACGGTACAGACCTCGAAGATCCCGTACCGCTTCAGCTACCGATCCCGACTCATCGGACCCTAACGTACCGGTCCCGGGACAGGACCTGCAGATGGGTCTTCTTCCGGCACATTTCTACCCGGACTGCGGTCTCACTGAAAGGCCTATACCGCGTCCCAGTTGACCTGGGAGTTCAGGGCACACGCCATACCTACGGGGGCGTCACCTTGACCGTAGTCTGGCACCGATGTACTAGGCATGGATTTCGCCACCTCGCGGGCGGTGCTGGACTCGAGCTTCCGGCTAGGAGTTGGATCTTTTGCATCGTCTTTGAGACATCAACCCACCCCTTTCCCATCCTGTTCTCCCTTTACGCATAGGGGCCACCCCCTCTGAATAAACGTATATTCACTGACTCCTTTGTTTGCGTGTCAGCAATGTTCCCACTGCATGCGCCGCATTTGGCAGTGTATAACGCTAGTGATTATCGCGAGATGGCGCTGCAAACGCCAAGGCCACGTGCTTGAGCTATGTCGTTACTGCCTGTTGCGTTGTGAAGTCTGTGGGTTCCTCTTTAGGGCTCAACGCTCAGTTTCCACTACGTTCTCCTTTCTTTCTTTAACGTATGTGGTGGATTTCGGTCAATTGAGGTTCGCGGCCGTTTTGATCGTTGCAAAAGCTGCGCGCTTACTCATTTCTCTTGCGACGATCATAGCGCAACTCAATTGTTTCTGTGAAGTTCACTTCGGTCAATGCAGTCTGACGTCACTCGGAAGGCATGTGACGGCGGCGACATTCAGTTTAATTCCACCTCCAGTTGAATAAAGGTAATTGTGTACGTGCTTACCTGCAGTGCGAGATTTTCAACAGTTGATCATTCTCTTCTTGATTTCATACCGCTAAAGTTAGTAAATTACCAGTTTTTAAATGCGTGATCTTCATGATAGCCCAGACTGAGGAGTTTGTTTTCTTTTATCTATTGGACGTCACAGAAGGGTACTCGGCCGCTGTTTATTTTCTGCTCTCTCACATGCGTTCCACTACCGCCGCTGTGGTATAGTTCACAAGCCATATAGAGCGTCAACTAAGTTGTGTAGTCTGTGCAGATAAGTTGCTCAGCATGGACGGGTATATCTATGAATTGATGATGATAGTGAAATTAAGCCGGTGTCCAAATATGGAAGCTCTTTCAATGCGATTAAAGTATGGTCCCTGTTAAGCAGTCTATTATCCTCTTTAAATGAGACAGAAATAGAGTCCATACATATGCATTCCGAGGAAGTGCGGGTGGCGTCCTGCGTCCGTCACGAAAGTATCTGATTGGTCGAACGAGAGGCGCGCAGTCTCGTCATGTTTCCCACCCGATCGACCAATCAGCGCTCTGCCATGTCATGTGACCGTGTACCGTGGCGCCATCAACCTTCCGGCCGATCAGAGAATTTTGTAGGCGGAGTTGGCAGGTGACGCAGCTGAGCGTTGGAGGATCGGTGAGGCACACGTGACGACACAAGACCACGGGACATGGCCTCATCGGCAGGGGCTCTGGCGGGGGTCCTGTTGTGCTGTGACGTCATCTACAGCGTCGAAACTTCAGTCATACAGTGTTACAAAGTATCTGAAGAAAGAAAATCACTTTCCCTGAAAGGAAGAAAGGTCGAACCGCTGGTATTCGGGTTACGAGCCATGCGTGTGCTGCCTCTACGTCACAAGAAGAGTGTTCGTTCACTGCGATAGATTAGAGTCCTTACGCTACTGGCTCTTACGATGGAATGGACAGCAGCCGCACATCATATGGCAGCAACACGTAGTTGAAATTAAGACCGCTAATCAACAGGTATTCTAAGTATTCCTACTAATTAGCTATGCTATTTAACGCTACAAAATAGCACTACGGCAAAGCCTTGAGCTGTGTCGTGCTAATTAGCAACTAATTGAACCATTACTTGGCAACAGTGAATGCTAAGTGCGACGATGGTATATCGCATCAAATATTACGGATACTTGCGTCAGCCAAGTTTGTATTTCCCATCCAATACATTTGATGGCTGTGCGCGCGAGTAACGTGTCGATGGGCGCGCTTTTGTTTCTTTTTTTCGTTTACGTCTGTTGTACAGTAGCTTGAATTGCCCGGGGACTCCTCCGTGCAGGATTCACTCCCGACGTGAAAGTGTGGGAGGTGTGCTTCAGCAAGACGGGCGAGTTCAAGGAAGTGAAGAGGGCCTTCGAGCTCAAGGGCCACACGTCGGGAGTCTTCTGCTTCGCCTTCTCCAACGACTCGTCCAGGTGAGCCTGCAGGCTTTGCGGACGTCCATATATATGCACCTGCTGTGAAGCGTTCGAACCACACGGCGCTCCCCGTTTCGCGGTGGTGACATTTGTCGACACAAGCTTGCTTTGTTTCCGAAACGCGATAAGTAAGCCACGAACTTAGTGCGCAATACTGCATGGTGTACCACGTGGGCTCCTTCGAGCTCTTAGTAATAGTGTGTGGTGAACTTTATGCTCCGAAGACAGTGCCAAGGCTTTCCTTGTGGAACAACGCCACCTGGCGGTGCTGCTGACATGCTGATATGTTGACATGTATAGCCATGGCTGCTAACTGTTTTGCGGTTTATAGTTAGTCGTCTAGTTCACCCTGCGAATTTACACCCAAACAATTCTTTCATTGTGTTAGCAGTACTACTCCAGGTTTCGCCTCGTCGCGTAGCACCGGCCGTAACCCCGGTTGAGCCGATCAGCCGAGCAGGTGGTGCGCCGTTGCCTAGCAACCGAAGAAGGAGAAGAACGCTCGGTCACTGGCAGCTAAGCTCCACATTCGGTTCAGCGGCATTGAACCCTTCTCATTTATATGTGGGCTGGTAGCTAACGCTCTCGCGTCATACTCTTAAAGGATGAGCTTAAGTGTCCCCAATAATATAGCACCTTACGCTGAGAGGGCGTGATAGGATAATAATGTAGCCGACAAAAGAAGCTTCCGCCGTTGCTATCGCAATTCAACTAGGGTTAACCAGAGTTAAACCACAACTAACTTTTTTTTTTTTTAAATATCAACAGTTACAGCCATATACAGTAAGACAATTTTCCCTCGCCGCGTCTATCGCGCACCTCTACCTGACTGTCCGCGAATCAGGTGTGTAAATGCCCGTTCCGCTTCCTGGTTCACCTGTTGCTTCGCGTTTGCGCCATGATCCTAACGATGCGGTGTGTGTTCGCGATTTACCGAGGTCGTAGCTGGAACCAAGTAATCTGTCAAAGCCGCTTGATGTTACGTAAAGCTCACGCGCGTCTTATCGCACCCGGGTCAAGGAGAATAAAGTCAGTGTGTGCATAGCGAGGACATCAGAGTAACGAGCCCGTTGCGGGGGTCTCCCTTGCACAAATTGATAAGCGCGATAATAAGGGGAACAGACCTGCTTTATCTGTTGTTCTTTCTATCGCTTAGCTCCTTGCTTCATTCGCTCGTTCATGGGGCGCCATGAGGCTTCGATCCATTCCACCTGGGAATGTTAGCGGACGCATTTCCTCCACTCGTGAGCTCATATGTTACGGTGCTGCTCTTATCAGCCCCTCGCAGCATCGATTACAAGGTTAAAGTTAACACACTTCTCGTATTCGTGGTTGCTGCGGTTTATCTGTCTCTCTTGAGTTATCGGCCTATGTGCTCGCGTCACATGGCCGAAATCTATATACCCACCAGCCGTTGCCTTCCGTCCTCCCTCCAGACTTGCAGAGATAGCGGTCGGATATTGAGCAAATTTCCGCTTTGCGAAATTCCCGTTTCGATCGTTTTCATGCAACGGGATCGAGGCGTTGTTCGCGTCGCCGAATTATTGTTGCGTATCCGCTGGCAAAGCCAATAACTTTCGAAGGCTCCGTCCCAACACCATTTGTAGTGCCGTATGCTGGAGAATAGGCAGCTGGAAAACATGACGGAGGGGCAATGAGGTGTGTGTGTGTGTGTGTGTGTGTGTGTGTGTGTGTGTGTGTGTGTGTGTGTGTGTGTGTGTGTGTGTGTGTGTGTGTGTGTGTGTGTGTGTGTGTGTGTGTGTGTGTGTGTGTGTGTGTGTGTGTGTGTGTGTGTGTGTGTGTGTGTGTGTGTGTGTGTGTGAGAGAGAGAGAGAGAGAGAGAGAGAGAAGGAGGGAGGGCGGGAGGGAGGGGGGCATGGCCGGGCTTACAAAGAGCTCGCACGCCGTAATCGTAAATAAAACCTAATTACTGGCACAGCAGTAACCAGCCTCAAGGCTAAGAAACTCGCAGTAATCTGCAAACTGCCGCAACGAGGATGTGTCGGGGAATAAAGGGTACGCATGAAATCTGCGCAAAACAGACAGAGAGCGAGCGGCAAAATGATCAACGCAGATAAAATTTCTTACTTTGCGTATTGTAGGAGTACGCGACAAAACACACCTGACGGTACTTCAAGCAACTACATGATTTTCTCATTCTTGGCTCTGCGGAGGAATTGCGAATTGCGCGAACGGCTTGGATTTAGAGACCCCTGGTCATTGAAATTCCTTGTGATGAATGCAACTTAAGTTCAAAAAGGCTCATCGCCTTTTTCACCTAAATAGAAAAGCTAGTTTCGTCATGGAGGTCATCAGAACAATCGAATAGCATGCTCGATATTTCAGTCCTAGGCAACTAAAAGCAAGGTCATGCATTTTATTGTTTGCTTGTTTATTTATTTGTTTTTGCTTGCCGGCAGCTATTTGCAGCAGCTATTTGTCATAACAGTGTGTACGATAGCAGTTTTAAAAGCAGGGATCCTTTTTCAGAAATGAGAAGAATACGACGTCAATTTGAGCCTGCGCTTCTTCAGGGGCGAGGTCATGTCTCCGACTAAACTAAGATTGGAATCCGTCAACGTCATAGAGATAATTCATAAAAAAAGGCCATTATTTTGATAGTTCTAGTGGACACCAAGATGGAAATACATTTGAGCTGATTCATGTGCGTCATGTGTATATTCTCACTGTTTACGTAGGGTTTTGTGTTCATTGGCCGCTTCGTTTAAATACCTGGCTCTGGACACCCAGTTCTTATTATTGCGGCGTCCTCTGTTTTGTCTTCCCTGCCCGCAGGATGGCGTCGGTATCTCGTGACGGCACGTGGAAGCTTTGGGACTGCAACAGTAAGTAGCGAGCTATATTTGGGCGGGCGTGCATGATTGCGGGCATGCGCGCAATGAGTGAGCGAGTGCGTGAGTGAGAGCTGCGCCTCCCTGTCGCCCCAGCCAGCATTCTAGGTAGCTTTGGGCGAGCGTACGGCAGGGGCAGTTTCTCGTGCATCGTTCGTCATGCGACTTCGTGCGTTGACCGGCTTCCCCCTTTCTCGCGTTCGTTACCTTCCTACCCCTCCCTCTCTCTCTCTCTCTCTCTCTCTCTCTCTCTCTCTCTCTCTCTCTCTCTCTCTCTTTTGTTATAATGCATTCGGACTGACAGATCACGTGGTTTCTGCAGGGCGCTGCTGTACCGCATACAGCCACGCCGTCACCGCCGCTGCCGGCAGCCGCGTTGCGTCATCGTCGGGCGCGAATATTTCTTTTTCTTTTTTCACTCTCGGGGTCTCAAGAAAAGCAGCCATGACAGCAGAGCGGGGGAAAGAAAGATCAACGGGGGCATTCTCCGAAGAAAACACCCCTCGAGCCTAGCGAACGCGGGTAGGCGACCCCGTATAGCAGCAATTACGCGTATACGCGCTTTCTCCTCGTCGGCTGCGCGCGAAAGAGCGTACATGCAACGAGCAATCCAGAAGGAGAAAAACCATAAAAAAAAAAAAATACTGATATCTAAAGAAAAAGTAAAAAAGACTAGACGAGTTTGAGTTGAGTGCTCGATATGGAAGACAGCGACGTGAATTTATTTGTTCCTTTTTCTACGTCATTATCTTTAATTTTTCAATTCGTCAGCTTAATTCGAGATGCTATATTTTTTTTTTTTTTCACAATCTTCTCGCTTTCCTTGTTTATACCTTACGCTGGGTGGGTGGCGGAGAGGGAGTGCGCGTCGTAGAAACAGAAAAGCGAGGTGGCAAGTCTGGTGAAGGTATACTGTGAGTCGCTGACTGCATACCCAACGTGCGATGCGTTTACGATGTTTCTTTCTGTTCTCCTTCGCTGCTACGGGGGAAAAAAAGTACATGGGCGAGAGTGAGGGTTCGCTGGCCGGTGGCTACTGATACAAACAAGCCACGATGGGCACTTCGAGGCACATCGCGTTCTGACGTTTCTACGGGTGCATAAGGCGTAACGCTAACCGGCGCGATGAATGCTCGTTAACCCTATCAGTGAGTTACTGTGCTGCCGCCTGCAGCGGGTATGCTTACTATATACGTCGACTACTGCCGACACTGCATGCGAGGATGACTGACCTGCTGGTGACCTGTTTCTCTGCGCACGGCTCACACGATCGAGAAGGGGAGGAAGGGGGGGGGGGGGGGGATTTGCGCATAACAAGAAAAGAAGCAGGTAAAAAACAGTATGATAGAGTAGAAGCCCGTGCTATAAGGAGCAGATGGAAAAGGTTTCGAGGGAAGGTCGCTTAGGGTGGTGGCTTACGGTGCTTTCTGGAACTCCGTTTTCTCTCTCTCTTTGAAGAAAATGTCTTAATGGGAAATGCTCTAAATCGGTGGACTAATCCGTCCTATTGGGAGTAGCTGACAGCACTTGAGTTCGAGCTCGATCACGGCGGTCGCATTTTAATGGAGACGAAATGCAGACAGCGTGTGCTATATACGATGTTGGAGCAAGTTAAGTATCTCCAGGTGGTCAAAATTGTTCGGGAGCCTTCCAGTACGGCACATCTTTCCCTCTTTCATTCCCACCGTCCTTCCTTCCTCACAGCGGGGTTGAGGTGCTCATCGCGGAGCGAGACAGTTGCTGCGCGTTTCATTTCCTCAGAAGCAATTTTTCATTTTCAGTGGGGCGTACATTTTGAATAGCGCGCAGCAGTTACCAATTAGAATCCACATTTTTTTTTTCCTTTGCAGCCGTGTGCTCTTACGCTAAGTTGGACGCTGACGAGTGGTAGAGAAACTTCTCAATTTTCTAATCCTGATTTTTATTCCCAGCATATAAAAACCGCCCTACTGTCACTCCATCTGGCCTCTAGCTTTTGCTAATCCGATTAGTTTCGACCGGTGCCTAAAGGTTAGAGGGGCGTCGAACGGGCTGCTGCTGCGACCTCACCTCCACTTACCTCCACGCGGTTAGCGCGCGGTTATTACCCCTTGCCTTGCATCGCGGGCGAAGCTTCGCTCGGCTTCGGCGTATCACATGCGGCATCTATCGGCACCGAGAGAAGCGCGGCCGGCCGATAACCGACGACGCGACGCGAGCAGCGCTTTGCTTCGAGGTCGCCCACCCCGGTGACGAATAAGCTGAACGCTGCAGCTGCAATATCTGCGCCGCGCTGTGCCTCCTTGTGCGAACCCCCTGCAGCGATGCTCATGCCGCTTAATTTGCGGTCAGCTTTATATTGGTCACCGCCGCACTGCGCTGTTTGGTAATCCGTCTGTCGCCGGCGACGACGGTGGGTGAGGGCGAAAAATGATCGAAGTACATAGGAGGTTCGATACGTTGGAGGAAAATTCCTCGCAAACGCGGCTGTGCTTTCGAGGGTTTAATGCGATTCATTTCGACGATTCGGTGTATGGGAGAGGATTTCTAGGATAGTTGCGTTCACTACTTAATGACGCTGCCGGTGTAATACGATCGCGCGAAGATTGGGAGGGATTGCGCAAACCAGCTTGCGCGGGCAATTGTGTGCGCGCTCGAGCGCCCGCGTCGGCGCAAATTTGTCACTGCGTCTGCGCGTCTGGCGGATCGCGACGCCTGTGCCCCTTCCCCGCCTCTCTCGAGCACCTCGACAGCAGCTCCCGTTAATTGTGAAGCGCCGTTGAGATTAACGGGATAAAAATTGGGTGAGAAAACGATTAAATTTGGGAAATGATGAGCCAGAGCACATTAATCGAGAATAATTAGGCCGGTCTTTTATTTTTTTTTAAAGGCGCACTGGCTTTTTTTTTTTTTTTTTTGTCAGCTGTTGTGACATCAATCGCCCCAGCGCGTGCCTTCACCTCTAACACTGTGCAGCATCTTAAGTAGATAGCGGTGGGGCAAAGCTTTTCCGCTGCTATATATATAGCTGTCGCTATTTTTTCTCTTCACACGATCGAGAGGAGGGGGGAATTATATATATTTCCTTATGCACCGTCCGGAGCAGCCGCGCCTGTTCGTGAGTTAGGCTTGGTTTTGGAACCTGGGTTTGGAGATAATGCTGTACATTGTTTTGCAGTGTCACATATCCCCGGTTTATAAACACACGGCGGCGTCCGAAGCTGGTAGGCTCGTTTCTCCATTAATCTCAATGCCATGAATCGCGCTGCACTTTTTTTTTTTTTTTTCCGGCGAGAGTATATCAAGGAGGTTATAGTGCGACACGCACATGCCCCTCGAAGTGCATATTACTGCCTTGAGTATGTTGTTTACCTCGCATTTGTCGTCTACAGCGTCGCCTTTAATCCTGTCTATTTCATCGGCACTTACCTGTCATGTGCCCAATCATGCTCGAAGCTCTACCGAGTGTGGGGCGGTGGCGTTGCGAGCAGGCGCAAGTGACGTTATGGGCAAGATGGCGGCAGCGGCAGATTAACAGTGATGAGGACCTGTTAAAAAAAATAATAAGACGGCTCCTGTAGCCCCCCCCCCCCCCCCCTTCACACACACACACACACACACACACACACACACCGCACCTACCCCGTCCCATGTTGTCATGTTATGTTTGACAATTGACGCGTTTTATAATTTCCAACAGAGAACACACGTCATATTTACTCGAAGAATCCGCGGACTGTTTACGAACATCGCCTGAGCGTATATACTTGCCCTCAGGGCACACGGACAGAGTTTCATCTAGAGTGAGCTATTCCAGGGAATCAGAGGACAGACAACATTCCTCCCTCAAAAATAAGGAAGCGAATTCGTAAATAGTAAATTTTTTCGAGTGGTTATTTTCTTGGCTAACTCGATAGCACAGGACTATTGGCTGCGTGTGAGCACAGGCGAAGTAGAAATCGGTCTTGTTCATAAGCTGTTAGCAAATGCTTACCGAAAATACGCTACCAGTCACCTAATATTTTTGTGAAATTCATCCAGAAAGACGAATTGAAGCTCGCCTAAGACAATATGTTTCTACAGAAAGTGCGACATTATGTTCTGTATGCTGATTTAAAGCACTGAAAATAATGCTTATTACTCTAAACGCCGTCATAATACGGTGCGATAAATCTTTTCGAAATGGCGGCGCCTGTAGAACATGGCATCTTTATTGAACAGGCACGAAATTAACACGCTCAAATATTCAATAATACATATTTACAATTATACAGCTCCTCAACATTTACGAAGACTGTATATATTTACATTTCGCACATAATTGACACTTTTAAAACAGGAGGGAGCATTTTTGCATATGTAACATACCTTTTGTGCTGTCAATTTAAGAATAAATTTACATTTAACGAGATAGCGTAGCAGCTCGTTCCACCGAAAAGCCACCGGCGCCGTAGTCTGCGGTCGGAAAATATAGGGTGGACACTGAAAATAGGTCGGACACTTAAGCTCCGCCATTAAGTATGTTAGAGGGCAGCGCTAATGGTTCCTATTTGCCGGCTCTCCACGCATATCCTCTTTCGCGTACATGCACTTTTCTTTAAAATAGTGTGAACACGTAAACCGTGCTATCACGTGTGCAAGACGAAGCTTAAGCGTCCTCCTATTTTTTACAGACACGTTTACGTGTTTACACAATGGAGAAAATATAAGTTTAAATATTTCGCAGGAAGCCTTTCTTGGCTCATACGCGCCGCGCACAGAAAACTATCAGAAAACGTCCATCGCACTGCCAGTAAAGAAAAAAAGAATCTGTCGTGTCCACCGGGAATCGAACTACTTTCCCTCCGGTCCCCAGCCGTGCGCGCAAACCACTACTCCACGCCGTGGATATGCTAGAAAAACTGCCCGATGACATTGACGGTACCGGAATCATGGATGAGCGCTAACATTTTCTTAATTCACATGAAAGGGGACGTAAATGACTTGAAAAATTATAAACCGATCAGCTTACTATCCGTTACGTACAACGTATTTGCTAAGGGTGATCGCTAATAGAACGAGTGCAAGCTTGGACATCAATCAACCAAATGATCAAGCAGGTTTTCGGAAAGCATATTCTACTATCGATCATATCCATACTATCAGCCAGATGATTGAAAAATGCTCGCAATATAACCAGCCCCTATACATAGCATTCATTGACTACGAGAAAGCATTCGACTCAGTCGAAACCTCCGCAGTCACGCAGGTATTGCGAAATCAGGGAGTTGACGAGCAGTATGAGAAGGAAGATATCTAATAGTGGCTGCACAGCAACCATAGTCGCATAAATAAAGTAACAAAATTCCCATAAATAAAGGTGTTAGGCAAGGAGACACGATATATATATATATATATATATATATATATATATACACACACATTAATCATTTGAACTATAGATAATCCGGTCCTGGATGGCGGACACGCTTGTGAGTACTGCGATCGCGTAGCAGCATGTTGTAATTAAACTGATGAAACTTCAGCGAACAAAGCCGAAAATGTGCGTGACTGGAATTTGCGGGAAACTTCGAACGCGTTAGTCCGGTGACGGGCTCCTGTCAGGCTTATCGGCCATAACAGCCGGTCTGAATTCTGACGTCGACCTATAGGGCGCACCGTCTTCGAAAGCTGCTAACTCGCGGTGCTTGAACAGTGTTCTCGAACCATTACACTTTCGAGAACCTTGCATATTCCGGACGCAGTGGAATGGCGCCGAGGCTGCGACCGCTGACCGCAAGTGAACGGACAGATCGGCGACACGAAGCGATAGCCAAATTACTTTCTTCGTTCTGTATACGCCATTGTTTTGTTAGTTGCTCGAACGTCTTTCGTTACATCCCCGCAGTCGAGTACCAGAAGGGCCAGGAGCCGTACCTGCTGACGACGGGCGAGTTCCCGCCGCTGGCCGAGGGTTCGACTCCCCGCTGCCTGGCCCTATCTCCCGACGGCCGTACCGTGGCCATCGCCACCGACGACGAGGTGCATGTGTTCTGCGGGAGGACGGCCCAACTCAACGCCAAGCTCGAACACCTGCATAACGGTAAGGGAAGGTCTTCAAGCCTCATATATATGCCATCTTGGTTTTTATTGCCTCGCCTCAAAGAGCAGTTGTGTTTCACGATTACGTTCGTATAGGGAATGACTCTTAATTCGCTCGCCTTAATCCGCCGATTTGTGCGTCCTGCAGCTGTCAGCGTAAAATTAAAGAGCAGCTGCATCACTTTCCGAGAATTTCGCGATATTCAAGGATTCAAATCTACATTGGCTGTAGGTAATGCATGCAAAGTGTTTTCGCGCTAGCATTCAAACTGATGACGTAATCGACGATTAAACCTCGAGCTTCTCCTCAGAACACTAAAGTTCTGCGGAGAAGTTCAGTGATGACGTCACGGACGGTACTATTTCTGATGTTCGTTCCCTTCGCCCACGTCCTGCTGCACATTTTCTGACGGTGCTAATCAACATTTCTAGGGCTTTGTTTTCGGCAGCCTTGTTTTCATTTCTTCAAACCAAGTGTGTCTACGCAGAAAACGTACCGGTATCGTCAATGACGTCATCATGCGTCGCTGTGCAGTGCGGTGAAGCCTGATAGCTGTGGCGATTTTAATCGCTAATTGCGCCATTGTTTCAAATGCTAATGCCAAGATATTTCGCAAGTACAAGCTATAATCATTCAACCGCTTGAAACTCATAAAAATCTAAAACCGATGCACCTTCCCTTTAATGTCGGCGACGGAGATGGTGATGATAAATGACGTGTCTGCGTGTGGGCACAGCGTCATACAATGCCCTCGAGGTGTTTGCTCAGCGGGGTCTAGTGCACGCGCGTATGCAAGGAATGCGTCTGCGATGTCCTCGATCAGGGCCGATGACATTCGACAGAAAGAGTGCGTATAATGGCGCCCTGCAGGGTGCAGTAAAGAATTCGGGTGGCTGTCTAACTGCAGGCGCTGAATTCTGGTCGCGTTTTGTAAGTTCCACGTCTCGTCGTGTCGCCGTGGCTTCCCCTGCGCTGCTCAAGCGACGTCTTGACTACGCGCATGGACGCGCTCAGGTTACGCATTGGTAGATCCGAGCATTGGTAGATCCGTGTTTCGATCAATGGCGGTGGCATGTGTGCATGCGTGGCCACCAGGTGTCTCCTCGCGTTTCAATGCGAAAACATTATTATATGTTCCGTTAGCACTAAAGCAGTGGCGTGAAAATCGCGGGCACGCCTTTGGAGGCTGGTAGTTGGTAAGCGACATGACCGAGCCGCTTGTCGCTTGTCGGCCGATTTCTCGCCGGCGAAGCTGCGAATTAATAAAACATTACATAAATTTCATTTATATGGTGGTAATTTGAATTAAACGCCACTATAATACGTAACAATGCGAAGTAAATTGGTTGCGATTCGAAGGATTGTTAGTAGTACCTGAGTCGAACCGCCGGGCTTTGGGCACTCGTCCGACTTGGTTAGAAGAAATCCTTATGTGACCGTGCGTTGCATAGCACGGATTGGGCTGGTGGGGGAGGTCGTCTCTGCGCAGGCGAGATACTTTGCTGAAGGTGAAGCCAATCTTCTTTTCTTTTTTTTTTTTTCGAACAAAAAAAAAAAAAACTTCAAGCTAACGGTTCAAATTATAGCTATCTTCTCCCACACCGCGTCGTCTCCAAACAACCCATAAATCTGCCTCTGGCTTAAAGTGATTCGGTATAGTTACGAACAGCGATTAGAAATTTTCATTTAAAATTTAGAAAATACGAAAACAGCAAATCGAAAGCGGGGCTCGGTTCGTGGCTAGAAACGATGACCCGGTTAACGATTCAATGACGTACGTTACATAACATTAGTGGGGGAAACACTTGCACGCGCATTAAAATAGCGACTGGAAATGACGACACCGTTCATTAAATGCCTACGACGTCATTATACAAGCAGCATAGTTTGTTGTTCACGCGGGGAGCTGGCACCAACGAGGATTAACTTCTGTGACGTCGCAAACGCAGTGTGGCCCGCAAAAATCGTCTGAGCTAAATCTGCGAAAGTGGAAGGCACATTTTAAAATTGATTTCCGCACGAATTATTTATTTCACGACTTTGAATTTCGATCAAGGCGGCGAGGAAAACTCGGTGGCAGTTTCATTATTGATATGTTAATATACTGACGTGTGAAAGAAGCAGAAACTTGCGGAATTGCGCCAAGTGTCCCCCTAAGGGGATTTTTTTTTTCCTTGACACTTACAAGGAAATAGTTATATTCGGTTAGTCTGTAATAGCAATTCACTAATAAAGCGATGGGTAACAGTGCACTTGTGGTACGAATAAAAAAAAAAAAAGATTCCCTTTTGATTCAAGTAATTTAGGTGTGCATTTAATAAAGAGACCATTGTGCATATGAACAGCGAGATGAACCGAGAAATATAGTTTTTTTTTTTTTTCCTTTTCTGTTACTAAAAACTCGGTTGGGAACCTAATAAACGGCACTGGCCACGCCTAACGATAGCTCCGTCTGCTGTCGGTGCCAGGAGCGGCAAGAAGCTGCCGCGGCTCGTCAGGAGATCACCGTGACCTAGTGCTCTTGAAAAAAAGTCCGCGTTGTTCTGCCCAGACTGGACGGGTTTGTATTGTACGCGGCTGCGGCCGCGCGTGCAAATGGACATACGCGCATATGTGCGCCACACACGGTCTATTCAAGGGCACGCATGTATTGTCTCTGCTCGCCGCCGATCTCCAATGCAACGGCAGACAGGGAATGACTCTGTTTACGTTTCGTCTTCCGGTTGGGGACTCGGCGCCGCCGAGGGAACAAAGGTTCGACAGCGTTTGTATGTGCGCCTGCGAGTGGTATACTGCGCGAGAGGTCGCGTTGCAATGCACAGACGTGGAACTGAGCGCGTGTGGATCGCGAGCCGCGCTCACTTCGATCTGCGCGTGCAGATGGCGGCAAATTGAATGCGCCGATTGTTTGTATTATGTCTGTTTTGTCGTCTACGCGGCGCTGCTTGTCGGATGTCGTCACGCCGGCAACCGGAGCGCCCTGACCGCAGTCAAGGTGAAACAGAGGGAAGCACGTGAAGAAGGCTTCGGACAAGGCATCGGGTCTGGGCGACTCGGATCGGCGTCTCGTAAAACTCTACGCATGCGTAGAAATCTTGGTGGTTGACTCCTGCGCTTGCAGTGGCGTTGTGCCTGTACAGTCATGGACTCGTGATAATCTCGCAATGTCTGCGAAGCGCTCGATTGTTACTCGTGTGGCAGTTAATACCATGAGCCTGATCAAACCAGATTCACTGATGCAGCCGATTAGTTGATCTAGAAAGGGAATTTCCCGTAATGTAATGGAACTGCGAGAACAGCGGTGCGGTGTCGGAATCTCTTTAGATGGACACACGTACTGTGAACTATAGCCTTCAGCCGTTGAGTTTTATCCGGTAGGGGAGTACGGTACAGTTAGGCTACCCTGTGGCGATGGCGTAATAAGGTATTAGAGAGTTTTAGCTTACTGTGATCCGCGATCCGCTACCGTAATCCGCCACCGCGCGTTCCACTGCGCATGCCCAGACCACCCTTGACGCCGATAGATGGCGCCACATACTGGATGTCGGCACACAGACCTGCCGCGTCGGGACCAATCAGCTTGAGCGCCCCGCCACGCAAACACCTCCTTGTACAAAGAGTAAATAAATGTTTGTCACCACCGCCCACGCACGGTAGCGGGTCACGGTGGCGGATCGCGGATCACGGTAAGCTAAATCTCTGTATTATGGTATCGCGTCGAGGCATCATATGACGAAGGTACTGGGTTCGAATGCCTGAATTAACTATTGGCAGACTCCAGTTTTTCTAATGGACACAATCATTCTGCTGCTTGGTTTTCGGCTCTCTTGGGAGAGGAATATTCTAAATGCTGCCGTCCACACTCATTCCACGAACGATCCGTAGTATCCCTCTGGTCACGAACGCGTATATTGTCACGTGGTGGTGACGCTGACGAAGACAGCAACCGGGGAGACTTGTATATTGCACTGAAATAAACTCTGTTGGGCTGACTTGCGCCCGCGAAGTATTAAGCAACACGGCGGCGGCGATAGCAGAAAACATGCTCGTCGGTCGTCAAAGTACGAACGCCCATTAAAGAAACATATAGAGCCGTAAACTGTGTCCAGAACAACCCGGAATATTGCAGAAACAAACGCGAGTGGGCTGGAACCTTTCGAGGTACATCTCGGTGCAGTCTGCGCGACAGAGAACATATGATACATGAACGATGAAATGCACAGAATCGATCCGTGCGCTAAGATCTCCGTGATAAGGCCGCATGCTGGCGGCTGTTGAAAAAGAACAAATAAAGATTTGAGTGGTTCGCGGCAATATTAAATATTCCGGCCTTCCAACGGAACGACGATGCATCGTCCATCTGTCAAAAATAAGCCTACTAGTATAGCGTAAATTCATGTCTATATGTAGTTCCTCGCCTATTAAGGGAAAGCCTCAAATGGCTCATGCTGTCGTGAACAAAATATGTCCCGCTTTTGCGGCGGCTCTGATTGGCCGTGACAGGATGACGTCATAGAGGTCTCGACCAATCACAGAGCACCACCACAGTATGCGCGCATGCATGCCTTATATGGCCATATGCCAATAATCAATTAATAATTATGACTAATTAATTATATGTTACTGAATAATGGCTAATAAGGTATTCATTAATGAACTAATTAATTAATTAATACTAGTTGCTTAACAGAATGTGGCACTCAGGCTTTCGCCTTTCACTACTTTAGTCGCTAAAGTCCCTCGTGATTTTTACCTGTCCGGTCTGGTGCCAGAGCCGCGAGGCATGCGCATTGCCTCGTCAAAACACCTTACATTCGCAATGGTCGCATCCTCATGTCGGCAGGCGTAATTAGCTTCGTTTTTTTTTCATTGCTGGATGTGCTTGAATACACGGCGCTCTGCGAATGGTGTGGTTGGTGGTTACGCACGCATGATCGCTCTGCTGTAGTTGATGTCTGTGCGTTTGTTCCTGCCGGTGTTCTAACGTAAGTCATCGCGACTCGTATACGAGCGCAGGTGGTAACAAGTGGAGCACGCTTAGTTGTCCGGCACTGCCGCGGTGGTGCAGTAGGGTGCGGCATCGAACCTCGGCCGCTTTTCGATGGAGGCGAAAAGCAAGGAGCCCATGTGCTATGCGATGTCAGTGCACGATGTCAGCAGGTTGTCGAAATTTCCGGAGCCCTCCACTACGGTGTTTCTCATAGCCTGAATCACTAGCTGGGACGTTAAACCCAACTATAAAGCAACTAACCCATGTCCAATGGTTCCACGCTTGTCGTGTCGCGAAGGGGAAAAAAAAACTGTGCGTGTGATCATATGTGTCGGCAGTTTACAGTGACGCTTCATTTCATTCACTCGCCAGCGCCCCTCTTCTATTTTAGTCCGCACCAGTAGACAAGGTGCGTGTTTTTTTTTTCTTGTTTTTTTTTTTCCCCCTTGAATAACACATCTTGAATATCTGTAACCTCTGTGAGCTGAACCTCTGCTACGACTGCTAATTAATTTAGGTATTATTTCTGGCCCCAAAGCTTTAGGTGCCGTTTTCAGTGACTGTCAGTAAAAATGTATTTTGTCAAACTCTTCACTATTGCTAGCGGTTCTTTTATTTTATCATCCATAACAGCTAACCTAGTCATGACTAAGTCGGGGAAAGTGGGGAGTGTGTAGTACAGCGCCAAAGCTTCCAACACCTTATCTTGCGATAAGGCAGAATATTCTTCCTGAGATGAACATATATGCCATTAGTTCAGGCGAGGAACCGTCGTACTTGAATACACGACGCTCCGCGAATGGCGTGGTTGGTGGTTACGCACGGACGATCGCTCTGCTGGAGTTTGATAGGCCTGTTAATGTATTTCAGCTAATCTGCATCTGCTGTATTAACGTTTGAAAAGGAAGAGGGGAGAAACGTTATAAAATGCCGTGACGTAGCACTGGCCTGCCCTACCTGGTGACGCAGGTTCTTGCAGCATAGGGTCGTCTTGGCCTTGTTAGATTGACCCCGCGATAGCCGGTGGCGGTCACCCGAAAAGGACATGGCGACTTTCCCAGAGAGAAGCGCCTTGGGCAACCCCGTAGTTTCTTTGCAGCGCGCTAGAGACACGGAAGACGTTTACCATATGCGTGCAATGGGTTTAAATCGAAAAAGAAAAAAAAAAGTCACGTTGACCTGCTGCCCTACAACCCTGTAATCTCGCTGTAGACTGCAGTGTGTATGGTTGCACGATCAAGTGGGTCCTTTCAGGTATGCGGAATTTTAGAGATGGGGGAAGGGTTGTTATCGTGCTGTGGTAGGGGAGGGAGGAAGTTTCGTCGAATGTTGCTCCTATTTTCTATTACTGACATTCGATCGAGCTCTACAGTGCGAATTGTGTGAAAGTCGGTTGATAAATTTCCAGTGAAACCGTGGGGGGAGGGGATAAGGGCAGATGAGAAAGCGATAGTCATTTTTGATAGTCACGCAACCCGGACTCAACAGCTCCGAGCCGTTGTGATGGATAGCCCTGTCCTTCGGTGAGCAATAAGTTATTTCAATCAAGCAATGAGTGTTAAAAAATGGCACGAATTAAGTAGGTGCATTTAAAAAAAAAAAAGAAAAAAAAACCACGACGGTAGGCACCCTCCTGTAAGTAGGAGAATCACTTGTTCGGGGGCCCACGTTAATATCTCACTCCACGTTCTTTGCCCCTGGATTCCGCGTACTACAAGGGCCATGGGCCTCTAATTACGCGGGAATCTTGCACCGGGAAACGAGCGAAGAAAGCGAGCGGCGCGCGTGACTAGGGGCACGGCAGTACCCGTGCTGCCACCTTTGGCTTGTAGCGGCAGCTAAAAGAGAGTCAACGACTCCCGCCTTGTGCAGGCAGGCAACGGCTGCTCCTCGCATCGTGCATGCGTTGCCGGGAAGTATGAGTCACCGCGCATATGCTCGCTCATGCGTGTGGCAAACCACACTTTACACGTGGAATCCACGCAGCGCCTGCCTCAGCTGTCTTACGCAAGACCGATGTAGCATTTCCCCAGCGCTTTCTTTTCTGATTTTATTGTTATACCAACTAGATTTTTTTTTTCTTTTTCTATGGTAAGGTCCGGTAATGTGCAGCCGCGTACGCCGTCTGACCTGCTTGGCCTGTGTGGCTGGTATCAAGGTCGCGGTGGGCGAGTTCGATCCCCTTTGCTGCTCCCTGCGTGCACATTAACGGCGGCCGTGCTCTCGGGGGCGCGTGGGAAGGCTACGTGTGCGCGTCAGAAAGTCGCGGAACATTCTAAAGCGGAATGCGCTTTTTGTGAGCTATTGCGCGATTTGACCCCAGCTTTATAGGGCAGGAAATTTTAAGCGATGTCCGTAATTTGAGCCCTCCCGCAATTTTTTTAGAAGTGCTCTCAAGGCTTCGTAACTGGCATCCCTCTAATGTTCAGTCTTATCAATGTCTTAAAGATGTAGTATCTAAGTTGCTACTGACACTGCAAGTAGCTTATACGAGCTAATAAAACACAGTGCGTTAATATTAGTTGCAGAATATGTTTATGTTGGCATTTTGAACCCTGATTGGTATTTAGCAAGAGCGATTGTCGGGCTAGTTGGTGAATGTCTGCGGAAGCCATGGCAAAAATGCGCTAAAAAACACGACACAAAAGAAGGACACGCAGCACAGGAATTAATATCTCAGTAAAACTTTAATTCACTATAATTGTCCTTGCCTTACTTTGGTGAGCTGATAGAGACGAGGCTCACGGCTACACTCGCGCCGTAGCGGAAGGAGAAAACATCTCCATTATTTCTGGCATTCTAGAATCCCACCACAGTGCATTTATTGAAGTCTGCTTACTGACTGCACAATACGACGTTCGCAACGCAGCAGTATTAACCGAGTCTCTTACACAAACGTATTTATTTCTTTGCGCATTTCCTTTCCTCCCAGCTTCTCTATTCCTCCTCCTCCCCGTCTCCCGTCTTCCCTTTTTTTTTCTTTTTTTTTTCTCTTTCCCTGTTAATTTTCTTCCTTCATTATTTTGCTGGTGGAGCTTTCTGTGTTGTTCTTTTTATCGTATCTTTAAACTAAATGTAGGCTGGCAAATTGATTTCTTTTAGGGGCAGGCACCCTTGATTAGGCGTTAACAATGCCTTGCTTGTTGGCTTGGGAGAGCAAATCTGACATATTTGAAGTACAAGCCGAAGACAGTATATTACAGTGTGTTTGGGGATATCTTGCGCTATAGAAAGAAGGTGGAACGGTGTGAATTGTTAAAGTGACGTCTTGTGTGTCACTCTAATCAACAACGATGGTAATAACGGCGCAAATATTGCGCATCGCGTACTTTCACTTTGTAATAAAGACGTCAGTCAGTGTTCTATGGCATTATGAATGTCATTGTTAACGGGTCAGTATTGTCGCGTTGTAATGACAAGGCCGTAGGCACAATGGGGGAGACGTAAATTTCACTGGAAAAAATTCTATTGGGGCTAAGTGCGCCCGCCAGAGAACTAATAAATTCCGCGGCGGCGATAACAACAAGAGTGCTAGGCGGACGCCGAACTGCGAATGCCCGTCACATCTGGCCGTCAACGCTCAATTTAAAGTCGGCGAAGGAACATCTAAAGCCGCAAATGGTTACTAGCGTAACCTGGAGCTTCGTAAAAACAAACGTGAATGACTGGAATTCTTCGAGATCAATCTCTGCGAAGATATCTTGCGCGGCAATGAAAATGGTAAAGCTACGTCTCGCGACAACCAGCAAGGACAAACAAAGAGTACAGAATCGACCCGTGTGCCATACAATCACAGTGATAAGGCCGCATCCCGGCGGCTGTCGAAAAAGAGCAAATAAAAATTTGACTGGTTAGCGGCATTACTCCCCCACTAAAAAGGCATCGCTTCGATGCTAACAAAAATAAACAGAGAAAAGTAAAGAAAAAATTCTAGAGGGCACTTTGGATCACTAAAGTGTGATGACGCAAAGCCATTATAGCGCGGTGGATAGTAGATAGATTTAGCACACCGCGATCCGCCACCCTCTACCGCTCGTGGACGGGGCGGGCGCACAAGCTGATATATATATATATATATATATATATATATATATATATATATATATATATATATATATATATATATATATATATATATATATATATATATATATATTGCCACACTGACCATCTTCTGGCGCCACCAAGTGGCCGAATGGCTTGGCACGTGGCTAAGCGTCATCCTCGTCTCTCTCGAGTTTTCGCTTGATTAAAAAGGGCCAGCTCGGTTGTTGTGCTGCTTGCTACGTGTGTTGGTGACATTTGGTGGATTGTGCAGGATAAGATCCCATGTACGTTGCCCCCGAAGACGTCAGTGACGCTGCTCAGCAACGCGTGGACGCGACTCCTGTCCATAAAGCCAGCCGTCGCCTGCGAGGCCTACAACCTGAGTTTGAACCGCTGTCCACCCCGCTACGAACCATGACATCCACGACGAGCAGCCAGACAAGCCAGCCTTCCAGCAACGCCCCACCGTTCGTCCTTCTCGCCCCGCGATCACCGCCATCATTTCATGGTGACCGGTTAGAGGATGTGGAAGACTGGTTGGCCAGTTTTGACCGTGTGGCTGCATTTAACCAATGGGACGACGAGCGGAAGCTAATGAATGTGTACTTCGCGCTGCAAGACTCGGCCAAGACGTGGTTCGAGAACCACGAGGCATCCTTCGTCAACTGGGCAGCCTTTCGCCGTGAGTTACTTACAACATTCAGCTCGAGTGCACGCAAAGAAAATGCAGAGATTGCAATTCGTTCAAGGTCTCAACAGTCAAATGAGAGTGTGGCCATGTTTGTCGAGGACATGATGCGACTTTTCAATCGGGCCGACCCTACCATGCCTGAGGCAACGAAGGTACGGCACCTCATGCGCGGGGTGAAGGAGCAGTTGTTCGCTGGCCTCATTCGCGACCCCCCAAGAACTGTCGCAGATTTCGCGAGAGAAGCTACCAGCATGGAACGTTCCCTGCAGGAACGGAGTACCCAATACGGCCGCCAGGCAAGCGTAGCGGCCACACCCTGCTGCGCGTCCGTGCCAGCAGCCAGCGACGAGGCATTGCGGGAGCTTGTGAGGAGCATTGTCCGCGAAGAGCTAAAAAACCTCCACTTGAATGCTCCCTCTGCAAATAATTATTCTACCGTGGACGTCATCCGTGATGAAATTCGGCGAGTGGTGCAGCCACCACCACCACCAGCACCACAACCGGAGCCATGCATCATGACTTATAGTGATGTCTTACGTCGACCTGCTCCCGAGCCAAATTCATTCCGTCCCGTTGTCGGACCACCGCCTCGCTACATGCGCCCCGTCGAGCAGCAACAAGACCTGCGCCCCGTCGAGCCACAGCAATACCAGCGTCCCGCTATCAGCAAGGCGCACTTGTGGCGCACGCCCAACAGACGACCGCTCTGTTATCACTGCGGCGAACCTGGTCACATTCTTCGCAATTGCCCATACCGGAGAATAGGCTTGAGAGGATTTCCACCAAACGCGCCTCGACCTCGCTATGGCGAAAGACCACAGGAGATTGAGGAGTACCTGGCTGCTAACGAGATGCAGCCAACGTCACCACAACGGCGGTCGCGATCGACATCTCCAAAGCGTTTTGCTTCGCCCACTCGGTACTCTTCCTCTGGGCAATTCAGAGGCACGTCCCCTCACCGGGAAAACTAAACACGGCGACCTCCGGGGGTGGGGCCGCCGCTACGTTTCAGATTAAACAGCCTCCACCCGACGATTTGACGCGACGGCCCGAGCGGCGACGACCCGATCCGATGAACTTACCGACGTGCTGCGAACGCATTGTTTCCGGGGAAATTTTTGTAACCGCCGACAGTTGTGATGTGACCGCACTTGTGGATACCGGCGCCGATTTCTCCGTCATGAGCAGCCAGCTAGCCACGGCACTCCGTAAGGTTCTGACGCCTTGGTCTGGGCCAATGATGCGTACCGCCGGTGGTCATGTAATGACGCCGATTGGCATGTGCACTTGCCGCATAGAGATCTGCGGTTTTACTTTCACTGGCACATTTGCCGTATTACAAGAGTGCTGCAAAGATCTGATTCTCGGCATGGATTTTCTTCAAGAGTATGGTGCGGTTATAGACCTTCGGGAGCAGCTCATGGTATCGTTTTCAACGAAGCGAGCCGTTGATAGCAACACGGACTTCCGGAAAACGATGTTGCGTGTCTGTGACGACCACATAACGATCCCTCCGCGTGCGAGCAAGTTCGTCACAGTCGAATGTGATCATAGCACCGGCACGAGTGGCATTGCTGAAGCTAACATGTCACTGCTTCTAACTCGACAAGTTTGTGTAGCTCGGGGCCTTGTCGAACTTGTCCGTGGCCAAGCCAACGTGCTAGTGACAAACTTCACATGTGAACCCCAACATTTGACGGCGAACACGGCGGTCGCTTATTTTGAAGAACTTGGAGAATGTACAGGCCAGTACGCTTTAACCAACACGTCAGACCCCGACAATGCGACGCCTACAGCCATTCAGACTGATGTGAACCCGCACCTCTCGCCCAATCAGAAACGCTGCATAGAGAATCTTGTCAATTCGTTCCGAGATTGTTTTGCATCAACCTCCAAGGTCCGACAGACGCCACTAACGAAGCACCGAATTATAGTTGCCGATGACCAACGTCCACTATGTCAGCGTCCTTACCGGGTGTCTTCAAAAGAACGTGATGCCATCCGCCGCCAAGTAACAGAAATGCTCCAGGACGACGTTATCCAACCGTCGACGAGCCCCTGGTCTTCGCCTGTTGTCCTCGTCGCAAAGAAGGATGGAACCTTGAGGTTTTGCGTGGATTACAGACGCCTCAACAACGTCACGAAAAAGGATGTGTACCCCCTGCCACGCATAGACGATTCCCTCGATCGCCTTCGCCATGCCACTTACTTTTCGTCCCTTGACCTCCGCAGTGGATATTGGCAAATAGAGGTTGACGAGCGAGACCGTGAGAAGACCGCTTTTATTACGCCAGACGGTTTGTATGAATTTAAAGTGCTCCCGTTTGGCCTGTGTTCGGCCCCTGCCACATTTCAGCGAATGATGGACACTGTACTCTCTGGTCTGAAGTGGAAGTCATGCCTCGTATATCTCGACGACGTTGTGATTTTCTCGGACACGCTCGACGAGCACCTGAAACGTTTGCGCGCTGTCTTCGAGGCCATCCGATCTGCCGGTCTCTCTCTAAAACCCGAAAAATGCCACTTTGCTTTTAACGAGCTGAAATTTCTCGGCCACATTGTCAGCGCTCGAGGTGTTAGCCCAGACCCAGAGAAGACGGCCGCTGTCTCTTCATTCCCCAAACCAGCGGATAAACGAAGCTTGCGTCGATTTCTCGGCCTCTGCGCGTACTATCGTCGCTTTGTTAACAATTTCTCCAAGATCGCTGAGCCTCTGACCCGCCTGACAAAAGACGCCGAGCCGTTCTTTTGGGGCCCCGACCAGGAAAACGCTTTCACGGAACTCAAGTCCCGTCTCCAATGTACGCCAATACTTGGCCACTTCGACGAAGAGGCCGACACGGAACTGCACACGGATGCCAGTAACGTTGGCCTCGGTGCGGTCCTTGTTCAGTGGCAGGACGGTGCAGAACGTGTCATTGCTTACGCCAGTCGCACTTTGTCCCGTTCCGAAGTTAATTATTCAACTACCGAAAAGGAGTGCCTCGCTGTTGTGTGGGCAGTCATGAAATTTCGTCCGTATTTGTACGGTCGTCCGTTTCGTGTCGTGAGCGACCATCACTCTGTGTTGGCTGGCAAACCTGAAAGATCCATCGGGTCGGCTTGCTCGATGGAGCCTTCGGTTGCAAGAATTTGACGTTACAATCGTGCACAAGTCCGGCAAGAAACACAGTGATGCTGACTGTCTGTCCCGCGCCCCTACTCCCTGCCACGCGGACGGCTCCGACGACGATTCCGTTTTCCTTGGTGTTATCGCGACGTCCACCTTATCCCGAAAGCAGCGGGCTGACTCTGAACTTTTACCCCTCATTGAATACCTCGAAGGAACCGTGTCATCTCCTCCTCAGCTCTTCAGGCGCGGACTGTCGTCATTTTGCCTGCGTGATGGTGTGCTCTACAAGAAGAACTACGGTCCAACAGAAACTGCTTATCTGCTTGTAGTACCCACAACGCTACATGACGAAGTTCTTCGTGCGTGCCACGATGACCTTTCTTCCGGCCATCTCGGATTTTCTCGCACATTGGCACGGATACGCCGAAGGCACTACTGGCCCAGGCTAGCTGCCATTGTGCACCGCTACGTCCGTACCTGCCGTGAGTGCCAGCGGCGGAAAACACCACCCATTAAACCAGCTGGGCTCTTACAGCCTATCGATCCCCCGAAATTCCCATTTCAACAGGTCGGCATGGACTTACTGGGCCCATTTCCGAAGTCCTCCATGGGTAACAGGTATATAGCGGTTGCCACTGACTACCTTAGCCGCTACTGTGAGACCAAGGCCATTCCACGTGGTACCGCAGATGAAGTTGCGCATTTCTTCATTCACAGCATTGTACTCCGTCATGGTGCGCCAACAGTCGTCTTAACTGACAGAGGAACCTCGTTTACGTCGGCACTCACGAGTGAGGTACTTCGACTCAGTGGCACCACCCACCGCAAGACAACAGCCTATCATCCTCAAACTAATGGACTGACTGAGCGGCTTAACAAGACAATTGCCGATATGATTTCTATGTATGTAGACGATGATCATGGGAACTGGGACCGGATTCTGCCGTACATCACGTTCGCATACAACACTGCACTCCAGGAAACAACACGCTTCACTCCATTTCATTTGGTTCATGGACGCGAACCCTCGACTATGCTGGATGCCATGCTTCTTCCAGATTCTGCTCCCTCCACTGTCGTGGGGGCTGACCAATTTATTCGTGACGCAGAAGCTGCACGCCAGCTTGCCCGACAGCGAATTCGGCACCAACAAGTACACGACGCCCAGCGCTACAACCTGCGACACCGAGAGGTGACTTACACGCCCGGCGACCAAGTCTGGGTATGGAGCCCAATACGGTTGCGAGGGCGCTCTGAAAAGCTTCTGCGGCGATACTTTGGACCTTACGAGGTGCTCCGCCGCCTCAGCGCGGTGAACTACGAGGTGCTACCACAAGGCACTGTACGCTCCTCTCGGCAGCCGAAATCTGAAATAGTTCACGTTGCCAGAATGAAGCCCTATTACAATCGGTAAACCAATTCAGGATCCAAACCAGAGCCAGAGACTTTCCCGTATTACTTGCCCCGCTTTTAGACTATTCCCCTACGTTTGCGGCATCGGGTCGATGCCCCTTGGAAGGGGGGCAATGCCACACTGCTGACCATCTTCTGGCGCCACCAAGTGGCCGAATGGCTTGGCACGTGGCTAAGCGTCATCCTCGTCTCTCTCGAGTTTTCGCTTGATTAAAAAGGGCCAGCTCGGTTGTTGTGCTGCTTGCTACGTGTGTTGGTGACAATATATATATATATATATATATATATCTGTATAACTATAGATGGCGCAGCCCAGGCGTGCTTCAGAGGCCAACGCACAATGTAAGCATTTCTCGAAGGGAGAATACATCACCGCATGACATTGCTATAGGGCACTGCACAATACCACGGTAGGGCATTTAACGGGGGGCTAAATAGCGCTCCTGTGACATTATTAATCACCAGAAAGATGCATTTCTTTAGGCTATGCTGTTGGCGAGACATATACGAGACGCGGCAGTGCGCATCTCGCCCTTATCTGCAACCTACGCATGCCGGATGTTGGTAACGATGGTGTGGATCACAGTTAAACGTTTTGTTTGGAAGGCCTCCTGGAAGGCGCTGTAAGATCAGGGATCATCAAGACGACTATCGTTTATTGCATTTTTTTCTATGCATCCTTTTTTTAACGTGTTTCATTGTGCGTGCCGGAATGAAATTCACCCCGTGGTGGCAACTGACAGCGTTGGGAGTAAGGGAGGCACAGTGGCTCCTGCAGGAACGGCGAGTCCTCGCCGTGAAGTTGATTAGATCGGTGTGTTCCGGCCTTCGCGTTAACCGCCCAGGAAAAGAAAATAGAAACGCTAATAGTGCCATTAACACTTCCTGTTCCGTACACTTCTACCAGCGCTGCTTCAGCGCTTGCAATTGCATATGTGCTACCGCGATAGCATAGAGCGCACGCACGTTCGCAGAAAATCCCGGTATCACAACGAAGTTCCCCGATTGGTCGATTCTAGAATTACGGGGCTGGTCGCGACGTGGTTCAACCACCGTTGCAAAGTGCCACCTAAGCAAGACGGTCTTGTGGAAGGGAAAGTGTGGTCGAGAATCATTAATGACGCACCGCATGTAACTTGGAGGGGACAGCAGCCGCACATTCCATTACGGCAACACTTAGCTGAAATGAAGGCTACTAATTTGCACTATTAATAAGCACTACTACTTACTTCTACTACTACCTTGGCGGAAGTAAGCTGGTGGCGAAGGCTGAAAGACTGGGCCCAAAATCGGTTTAGCGCGACTGCAGCGCAGCCACGGGCGGGAACCAAACACTCAAAAAATTGATGAAACTACGAATTAATAAGCTATGCACAAGAGTAATCAATATTTTGATATCTTATTTTATGAAAGAATTAAGCTTCCAGTTGGCAGGAATTACAGAAGCTTTTTTGTTGTCACGACAGAATTTCTGTGCTGTTTTTGACGGTTAACCTTGTGACAATAGGACTTTTTGCAGTAACATCACAATTTTCTGTTGTTGCAACAGAAAAGTACCACATAAAAAGTACCAATGGCATGTAACTACGAAAATACAGGAAATTTTGACTGTTTACAACAGAAATCTTGTAAACATCAGAACTATAGAATATTTTGTCGCATTTTTTGACGCTGTTCTAAAGTTGTTTTTTTCTTTTTTTTTTTCAACTGGGCTATTTTAATAAACCGTTCATTTTCTTTTTTAATATTTAGACACTATTGCTGCTTCCCCTTTTAAAGTTGCAACGACCCCATTGGTGAGACTTTGCAGGCCTTGTTACGGGCTTGCGAAGGAGGCAACGAAGCATTTTCTTATCGCTGCCGTCACGCGCTGTCTGCGCTGGTGCTCTCGGGAATGGCACGAAGTTAGCTTGCTTGTCCCAAAATGTGCCGGTTGCGAAGTTATCGTTTTTCCTGCAAGTTGCTTCTCAGTCATTCCTAATTGATAGGATACTTACCAGTTTTGCAGGTCCGTCGTTTCCTCGTTGCTACGTCCGACCAGCACACCGTGATCCGCGACCCGCTACCGTGATCCGCCACCGCGCGTTCCTTTGCGCAGGACCAGATCACTTTGATGCCGATAGATGGCGCCACATACTTGATGTCGGCACATTGACCTGCTGCATTGGAACCAATCAGCTTGTTCGCCCCGCCCACAGCGGTAGAGGGTCACGGTGGCGGATCGCGGATCACGGTATGCTAAATCTCTATTAGAGAGTTTTAGCTTACCGCGATCCGCTACTGGGATCCGCCACCGCGCGTTCCACTGCGCATGCCCAGACCCCCCTTGACGCCGACAGATGGCGCCACATACTGGATGTCGGCACACAGACCTGCCACGTCGGGACCAATCAGCTTGACCGCCCCGCCCACGCGCGGTAGAGAGCCACGGTGGCGGATCGCGGATCACGGTAAGCTAAATCTCTCTATTGTTGCTCCGTTGTGGCACGCTGTTCGTTTCTTTCGAAGCGCTTGGCGCTTCTAAAACCGCGCTCGCGGAATCCAAAGGACTGACGCATCTTGCGACATCGAGGACTCGACGTCTGTCACAAACCCCCGCCTTTACGGTCACAAGAGGTGCGGGATCCTCTTTACGATTACTCGTCGTTCCTCTATGAGGGTTGTGAACACATTTAAAAGTTAGGCCGGTCAACCCGTGAAGCACGTGTGTCGGTGTGTGATTGAGGAATAAGTACAAATAGGTCACTTTCTTTTACAAACAATTGAAGGTTTATAAATACCAGACCAAAATTACACTGATAATAATAGAGTACAATGAAAGAGAATACAACGCCACGACAAGATATTGATAAAGACGAAGAAATAAATGATAAGAGAAAAAAAAATAACCCGACAATGAACAAAACACTGTGATAAAAATATGAAGACTATAAAGATAATAAAGCAGGTATTTCAGATATTATAAGTATGAGCAAAAGTTACATAAGAACACAGCGTAAAATACTACTAAGTCAGGTCAAAAGTTAACAAAGCGAAAATAATGTTCGATTGAACAACAGTCCGAAGTTCTCACGTCTTTCTTGTTTGCTGAGGCGTCGAAGGCTGTGTTGCTCGGTAGCGGCGGCCGTACAGGTGCAGAGGACGATGCGTCGATCGCGGGCCCGAAGAACACAATACGCTTTCGGAGCACCGCGGAGTGGCCGGAAGTTTGAATCTTCCCAAACGCACTGGTGAGGGCGTTCTGCTGTCGGTTATTTTATACCCTCGGCCGACTACGCAGCAGCCGCGTCAAGGACAGGCGGTCACTGCCCCATCGGCTTGTCGAATCTTGTCCAGAGGAGCGACGGAGTCCCGTGAATTTCGCTCTATATTCCAGCCATAAGCTCCCGCATCTTCCGCTGTATAATAGGTGAGGCAGCTTGTGACACTGCCCCCCACTGAAGAATATTGCCTCGGAATATTCTAGAACTCCACAAGCGCCGAGAACGATGTTATTACGCCCCTATAGAGGGGTGCAGTAGATTGGGTCCGTTCAGTGCACTGAAGATCGTTCGTCACTCACTACCGTTCATGACGCGCACCATATACGCACTGATCTGAACCCGCACACACCACAACACTGTAGTTCTTCAGTCATGTCTTGCGCACATGTCACAAGTCACGGATCACTGATAACAATCAAGTGCACATATATACAGGCACATCGTGTACGATTTTCATTACACAATCAACACAATGCAGCTATGCAGTAGTGCAAGCTTAACAACTATTCCAGCCGGCTCATGTAATCTGCTCCCACGTTCTCGCTGCCTTTAATATACTCGACACGGAAGTTGTATTCCTGAAGCTTAATACTCCAGCGAAGAACGCGGCTGTTTGCAGATTTTGTTTCTTTTATGAATTTCAAAGGCTGGTGATCCGTCTGGACGAGAAACCTTCTCCCGTAGAGGCAGACTTGAAATTTCTCGATTCCCCAAACGAGCGCTGAAGCCTCTTTCTCAGTGGTTGAATAGGCTACCTCTCGAGGGAGCAACTTGCGGCTCGCATAGGAAACTGGGTGCAGGATTCCGTCATGCGATTGAAGCAGAACGGCTCCAACACCTCTATCAGAAGCATCTGTTCGCAGGACGAATTCCCGGTCAAAGTCTGGCAATTTCAGAATTGGTGCCTCAGCCAGTTTTTCCCGCAAGTTCTTGAAAGCCCGTTCTTGCTCGGGGCCCCAGCTCACGACTGAAGGTTGACCTTTCCGTGTTAGATCTGACAGAGGACAGGTTAGGTCAGCATAGTTTGGGATGAAATCACGGTAGTAACCCGTGAGTCCTAAGAAGGATCGGACCTGCTTCTTTGTTGTCGGCCGTGAAGCTTCTTGTATCTTCTGTAGGGTCTTGGTGAGGGGTGACAATTCTCCGGACGCAATTTGGTGGCCCAGGAATGCGACGGTTTCCATTCCGATCTCGCATTTCAGCGGTTTGATGGTGAGACCAGCCGCTTCAATTCGAGCAAAGACCTCGTACAATGTTTGGAGATGCTGTTCCCATGTCGCGCTGGCAATGAGAACATCGTCGAAGTAGTACGCCACGTCGGGAATATCGGCCAAGATGTTCCGCATCAGCTTCGTAAAAATGGCTGGCGCCGTCTTAATACCGAAGGGCATATATCGGAATTGAAAGCGCCCCGTGCCAACCGTGAAAGCAGTCATCGCCTTTGAATCGGGTGACAACGGTACTTGCCAATATCCCTTGGATAAGTCCAGCTTGGAAAAGAATTTCTTGCGGCCTACCGAGGCGATAAGGTCGTCCGCACGTGGTAAGGGCTCGGCGTCGTCTGCGATGACTTCGTTTAACTTCCGAAAGTCAATGCATAGCCGATGCGTCCCGTCGGGCTTGCGTACGGCGATCACAGGGGAATTGTAGGGCGACTCCGATGGCTCAATGATGTCTAATCGGAGTAAGTCGTCCACTTCTGATGCAATTGCCTGTCTCAAAGCGTACGGTAGCGGATATTGTTTTACATTTATCGGCCGGTCGCTCTGTAACTTCAGTTGGCACTTGATTAGCGTGGTCTTTCCCGGAAGGTCCGAAAATATACCTTCGTACTGTTGCAGAAGTTTCTTGGCTTCATTCTGCTGTACGTGGCTCAATCTCTCGGAAATGTGTACATCCCCGATAGACTGTGTCTGGGAGGGCTTAGGAAGCTCAATCTCTCCAGCGTCTGTGTCTTCTTCTGCCGATATTACTGCACCGACAGCTGCAACAATGGGGTCGTCTTTCCTTTGCTGGTATCTCTTCAGCATATTGATGTGGAATATTTTTGTGGCATGGCCCAAATCCACTTCATAGTCGACATCGCCCCTGCGGCTGATGACCGAAAAGGGACCCTTCCATTGCATGAGCAGCTTATTGTGTTCTGTGGGAAGAAGAATAAGAACCTTCTCTCCCGGTTTGAGTGAGCGTTTGCGGCTCTTGATGTTGTAGTAGCGGCTGTAACGCTCTCCTGCGCGCTCTAGCTCTTCGTGGGCAAGTTTAAAGGTATTTTCCAGTCTGTCCCGTAGAGCAAGCACATACTCGTACGTCGTTCGCAACTCGTTAGGGATGGTTGCATTCGTCCAAAGCTCTCTAAGTACAGCCAGGGGTCCACGCACATTTCGCCCATATAACAGTTCGAATGGGGAAAAGCCGAGGCTTTCTTGGGGCACTTCCCTGTATGCAAACAAAAGTGGAGCCAGGTAGCGATCCCAATCGGTTGGTCTCTCTTGACACATGCGCTTGAGCATTTGTTTAAGCGTGCCGTTAAACCGTTCGACTAGGCCGTTCGCTATCGGGTGGTAGGGAGAGGTATGCAGCTGTTTTACTGACAACAGACGGCTAACCTCCTTCATTACTTCGGACGTAAAATTCGTGCCCCTGTCACTGAGGACCTCTCTGGGCACTCCTACACGGGAAAACATTTCGACAAGTGCTTCGGCTACCCTTTCGGTCTCGACGCTAGGAAGTGCGACTGCATCAGGGTACCGAGTGGCATAGTCCACCATGGTCAGGATGTACCGATTGCCTTGAGCGGACTTCGGGTTGAGTGGACCAACGATGTCGATCGCCACCCTTTGAAACGGTGTCTCAATGACGGGCACTCGAACCAAAGGCGCTCGTGTGGTGTGACCCTTCGGAGTTGTGCGTTGGCACAGATCGCAAGAGGCAACGAACCGCTTAGCGTCAGCCTGCATTGCTGGCCAGAAGAATTCTGTCTGAAGCTTCAGTAGGGTTTTCTTCGCGCCTTGGTGGCCTCCCATCAACCCATCATGTGCCAGCTTGAGAATAGCTGATCTGTACTTTTGGGGCACAACAACTTGAGTGTACTCCCCGCCCGACTCGGCGACGTATTTCCTTTGAAGGACGCCGTTAGCAATAAAAAACTGGTGGCTACCCTTTCCTTTCTTCGCTTGCGGCGGGCCTACGCGATCGAAACACGAGCGTAGGGTCGCGTCATTCTCTTGCTCTTGAACCAACTCTTCGCGGCATACACTAGGGAGGCCTTGCAGGACTTTAAGCTTTTTCAGCGTTTTATCCTTGCACGCCTGCGCTCTAGTCACTACCGGACAAGCTTCAGCGGCATCCGAAATGGGTGCGGGGCTCTCGGTGTCAGGCGCTAGCTCTTCAACTTTTACTGCAGTGGACTTCGTAGTCTCGCTTTCTGTTGTCTTGTGCCAGTTCGGATCGGGGTCATCTGCTGGCCTAGCACCTTCCACATTTCCCAGCACCAAATCGTACAAGGGATTCTCCATACACTTAGCGAGAAGTCGTCCCTGAAAGTACGGGGTGTCGACATCGACCCAAGCTTCTGGGAGCATTAGGACTGAGCGGTCAAGTAGGTAAACTGGAGACTTCGTATCGGTGATATCTTCTTTCCGTACTAAGTCCTTTCTTACCACTACCGTGTTGCAGCCTGTGTCTCTCAGGACTCGGACTGTCTGGCCTCCGATCATGCCGGCTACGACAGGTAAGCATTCCCTGACGGCGCATTCTTTACTGGTGAACCCAGCGTTGATGACGGGGATCTTCCCTCCATCCTTAAGTTCGAGGTATCCGTTCTCAACACATACTGCAGCGGACACCCGATTTTCTTCTCTCTGTTTCGGGGCCCCATTTGCCCAGCATCTCCAGCTTGGATGACCTGGTTTTCCGCATTTGTGGCATTTCTTGGGCGGTCCCGATCCGTCGGATGGGGCGGCCCGGCAATTTTCGGGGCGGTGTCCCGTGCGTGAACAAATAAAACATTTCTTTTCATCGCTGCTCTTCGCATCCGATGATTGAAGCAAAGTTTCCCTTCTCTCGGTCGTCTTGGAGACGGCGTTTTCTGCCTTATTCTTCGGGGTGCTTCGCTTTCCGAAGTTTGACCAGCCATGGGCCTCCATATACTTTTCTGCCCTTGCTACTGTTTCAGAGAAGGATGTGTCCTTCTTTTCTTTCAAAAACATTTGTAGCGGAGTGGCGCAGTTAGAAAGGAACTGTTCCTTTAGAATCAGGTCAAAGAGATCTGCGTACTCTTTCTTTGTGTCCGACAGCTCTATCCATCTGTCTAGGAAGTTCTGAAGACGCGTCACGAACTGTGAACACGTTTCCTCGTTCCGGGGACTAGCAGACCTGAATTTTTCTCTGAACCCTTCCTCTGTCATACGGAAGCGAATCATGAGTGCCTGCCGGAGCTTGTTGTAGTCCAAGCACTCGGACGCAGACATGCGACTAAAAACGCTGAGCGCTTCGCCGCTTAAACATAGACTAAGGGCTGTAGCCCACTGGTCGCGAGGCCAATTCTGACTCTCAGCGACGCGCTCGAAACGCATGAGGTAAGCGTCAAGGTCGTCCCTGCCCTCATTAAAAACCGGCATCAGCTTGTGCGGGCTTATGCGTTCGGGCCGAGCAGCTTGACTCTCCCCCGTTTCTGACCTTGACTCTCCGGTGCTGTTAGCGTCAGTTGCCGGATTATTAGGTAGGTCTCGTCGGAGCATCAGTAACTCCTTTTCTTTCTCCATCTCCGCCATCCGGAGTTTAGATTCTAGTTCTGCCTCCTCTTTCCGCCGCGTACGTTCCTCATTGCGTTCTTCTCTGCGACGAGCTCGCTCCTGATCTACCCATTTGAGCAGCTCTTGACCCTCAAAGCCAAAAGTTCGGCCATACTCAACAAGCCGTTCTAACTCTGCATCAGCCATGTTAGGTGGAAAGCGTTATGCAGTGCTAGGATACAACACTAAAAAAATTGCACCTACTCCTCTCTCCCTCACCGACACTTGGTTGACCAGTCCTGTTCGCGGACGCCAATTATGTCACAAACCCCCGCCTTTACGGTCACAAGAGGTGCGGGATCCTCTTTACGATTACTCGTCGTTCCTCTATGAGGGTTGTGAACACATTTAAAAGTTAGGCCGGTCAACCCGTGAAGCACGTGTGTCGGTGTGTGATTGAGGAATAAGTACAAATAGGTCACTTTCTTTTACAAACAATTGAAGGTTTATAAATACCAGACCAAAATTACACTGATAATAATAGAGTACAATGAAAGAGAATACAACGCCACGACAAGATATTGATAAAGACGAAGAAATAAATGATAAGAGAAAAAAAAATAACCCGACAATGAACAAAACACTGTGATAAAAATATGAAGACTATAAAGATAATAAAGCAGGTATTTCAGATATTATAAGTATGAGCAAAAGTTACATAAGAACACAGCGTAAAATACTACTAAGTCAGGTCAAAAGTTAACAAAGCGAAAATAATGTTCGATTGAACAACAGTCCGAAGTTCTCACGTCTTTCTTGTTTGCTGAGGCGTCGAAGGCTGTGTTGCTCGGTAGCGGCGGCCGTACAGGTGCAGAGGACGATGCGTCGATCGCGGGCCCGAAGAACACAATACGCTTTCGGAGCACCGCGGAGTGGCCGGAAGTTTGAATCTTCCCAAACGCACTGGTGAGGGCGTTCTGCTGTCGGTTATTTTATACCCTCGGCCGACTACGCAGCAGCCGCGTCAAGGACAGGCGGTCACTGCCCCATCGGCTTGTCGAATCTTGTCCAGAGGAGCGACGGAGTCCCGTGAATTTCGCTCTATATTCCAGCCATAAGCTTCCGCATCTTCCGCTGTATAATAGGTGAGGCAGCTTGTGACAACGTCACACTACGCTGTTTTCGTTGGAACGTATCACACGTGAGCTCGCGTCTGTACGTATAGTCTGCTTTACGTATACGCACTGGTCATTTATATATGTGGTCAGTGTTGGCTTTGTTGTACATTTTGTTGTTATGCTTAATCACTGTATTTGTGTGGTTGATATAATAAAGCACGAATATATACGAGCCATACTCCTTCGACATTATATTACGAATTGAGCGGTTACACCAGCGCATTACAGGTCATACTGTACAAGCACGTTGACCCTGTCCTTTTCGAAGAGGAGCTGGTTTGCTCCCTTCCTGTGGCGTCTTCTTTGCCATGTTTGGTTGCCGCCGCACTGAAAGAGCCGGAATCTAGCATGCTAAAAGGCCCATTCCAAAATGATGGCCACGAAAATACGGCAGGGTGCATCCATATAAATGTCACTTCATAATTCGCGTCAACATTATACGCAGTCATGACGTGCTTCAACGTCGCAAACATTATAGCTGGTCCCCATGCAGTTTTGGGGGCGCTTCATGTTTTCATGTTTTGAACGTGGGGGCGTCTTTGGAGCCTTCGATACCAGTGCACATCTACCTTGCTACTGCATCGCACTACTAAGTAAACCTACTAATTAGTGCTACTTATTAGCGCTAATAATTAAGAAGATAGCACTTAGCAACAGAGCAGGTTCGTATATGGTAGTGCTACAGCATCAATATTTAAAATGGTCAAACGTTCCTTAATCTGCATCCTGTCATATATCTATCATATATATTTACATCTTGTCACATCTTTAGTCATAGTGCGAAAGAAACGAATCATTAGTTTAACTAAATAATTATCTGTCGGTGAATAACAAATAATGAACAGCTTTATCGAGGGTTGAGTCATTTTTAATAGACATGTGCGGTCTATATATGCGCATATATAACGTGCATATTTCGGGAGTGCGATGAGGTAGTCGTGTATTGTAGATGTCTATCTATCTCTTACAGCAGATGGCTAATATTCTCCTCGACTGTGCTCGCTTTTTTGTACCTCTTTCGACGCACGAAGCCTGTGCTGTGATGTTTAATTCGACTAATTTCGGCAGACTGGCTTGGCCACTTCGTAAGGTCAACCCGAAGAAGAGCACATTCGGTTTAAACTTATATCCAATGCCAAGATCCTTGCATCCACAAGGAACCATAATTTCATGATATTATGATAAACTTCTTAGCTTGATCATTAGACCTTGAATTTGACGAATAATGCGTACTCCACAAAAAGGGAATCAATCACGTGTCATAACGTTCCTGTCTCTATGGTTAAATGTGGAAGGAGGCTGATGAGGTTCAATTAAAGTTTGCAATGTAAAGTATACAATGAGTGATATGATTTCAACACACAAGAACATTTAACAAAATTGCATGTTGAAATATGCGAGTATTCTGTGTTTACCGTGTACATAAAAATCCGCGTTGCCGAATGACAAAAGGGCAAGAACTTCGTCAAGCTGCTTGTAGCAGCATTTTTTCCTGTCCTGGTATTTCTGTTGTACATCGCGGAAGAATGCTAAATAAAGATTGATTTGATTTGATATTTCCCATACGCCACCTAACCACATTGGGTGTTTATATCATCCTGGAATCCCGATAATTTTTTATAGGCGCGGAGGTGTTGAGCTGCGCTTCATGCGTTTTGCTCAATAGATGGCACTTGACGTTCACAGTACATGGAGGCCACATCAGCTCTTGACAGCTGAGAAGAATCTTCGCAGATGCCGATAACAGAGAGTCGTGAGTTTTGTTGGATCGCGCGAACAGTGTCTTTTTCGACAGCTTACGCTTTGTCGATCTGGTCTGTCCCGGCAAAGACCGAAAAAATAAACTCCTCGCGTGGTCTTTATGCCATCAGAGCTTGCGAATCCTCCTTCTGAATTACTCAAAAAAAAAAAAAAAAAACTTAAAGATGGTGGTTTTTCATCTCAGAGTTGTGGCCGCGGATAGTTGCCGTTTGAGCGGTCGTGGTGACTCTACCTCCTACCTGATACTTATAGAGATATGCGTTGAGACGGGTGCCCGCAAAACATATCACTCACTCCACATTGAAAACAGGTAAGCGAACACGCGCCAAACGACTGCAATTGGAAGCGCCCGTAAAGAGACAAAGATAAACAAAGGAACGAACCGAAATAAGGCATGCTTCAAACGACTCCTGACGGAATAAAAAGGCATTATTGCACCAAAATATTCAGAAAACGACTCCTGACGGAATAAAAAGGCATTATTGCACCAAAATATTCAGAAATAGCAGAATTGTAGTTTATTTCTGTAATATATTGCATTTGTACAAAAATTTTCCAAATATATTTTTGTTCACTATAGCGTATACTTGAGGCGAAATATATTTTTTTCGCCCTTTCTTATTCCATATTCTTACTATATGATCTTTGTGCGCTCCTTAACGTTCCGATATACTATCTGTAGCTGTGCTTTCCTCGTGACGTGACCTTTCGGTTTTCGGGCTGTCACTAGCAAAAATACTCATGCTGTGCTCGCTCGTTCCTTTTTCCGGACCCATTTCGAGAAACTAGTTGGACACGCAGTTTGCTGCTGAACTGTGTTGCCTACACATTTTTGTGTCTTTCGTCGAATCCCCAGATCTAAACCGCATGAGCTGACAACAGAACAAAACGCGAGCACGCATAATTGATGATGTTGCCGTCGCGGTGTGTGAGCTTCTTCGCAAACGTCTGATGTCTTTGCATTGTTTTCACATGAGAAGAAAAACACGGCCTCTCTGGACTGTTTCGTAACAACTACAGAACGGCTGTTCTGTAGTTGTTAAGAAACAGTCCAGAGAGGCTGTTCTGTGTTCCTTGCTTTCCGTAAAAGTTTTCGGAACGTGGGAATCACAATTGGTAAAATGCGGTAGGCGGCATGGTGCCGGCTGATTTAGTGCCAGGCTTAGCTTTTTTAGGTGTGTGCAGGCTGAGCAGTGTTAGCGCTATTCAGTTTTCGGAACGCCAGCACTATACTCGATGCCAGTAGCTACCTTCAGCACTACCGAAACTAAGGCGAGTGCAGAGCGGTTTTTGGGGCGTGGCAGAATATTGTAGTTCCAGCATAAAATGTCCATACGAGTATGTGCGATAACATGCTGGCAAGCAAGCGTTCCTGATTATTTCAAATTGAGCTTTATCGTACGGTTGCGTTACGTAGGCTGTTTCTCGGGTTTAGCGTTCAGCGTTAGCGACTGTCGTGTACAATAAAATTGGTTTGCCAACATGGCGGCGCTCTTCGAAGCAAGACGTCTCGCTTCGGAGTGCACTCGTCTTCCTCACTGGACTTTTATCTACTCACGTTAATCATAAACAGTGCATCGACTTTCCTTTTGGCCTTATCCCATCTTCAGCAGCATCCGTGGGCGTGAAGGTCCTTTATTTTTCATTTCGAGTCATGAATCTGCATCTCTTGAACGTAGAGACCAAAGTCAGCCCGTTGAAAATTAATTGATTCACAGGAAAGGAAAGGCGCAGTATACGAGGTGTGACACAAAAGAAACGAGACTTAACTTCAAAAAAGAGTGGAATTGTAATGATTGAGTGGGTTCCCAGTGGTCAGACTGTTAATCAACACTACTACATTAAAGTACTGAAAAGACTTCGTGAAAACATTTGGAAGAAAAGGTTACATTTCTGGAGTAATGGATGGCTGTTGCGCCGGGACAATGCACCCGCTCACGCGGCCCTATCTGTAAAGCAGTTTCTGACCAGAAAAAAAATTATTGTGATGGAGCATCCTCCTTATCCACCTGGTTTGGCTCCGTACGACTTCTTTTTTTTTTTTTTTCCTAAAGGTTAATTTTGCTTAAAGGGAACCCATTTTACCTCATTTGAAGAGGTTCAGGCAAAAACGGAGAATCCCCTGAAGGGCTTCCAAAAAGCTCGTTCCAGAACTGTTACCAGGAGTGGCAGCACCGAATGCAGAAGTGTGTCAATGCTGAAGGCGACTACTTTGAAGGTGATGGTGTCAGTGAGAACTGAATCAGCGATTAAAGTAATTTATTGGAGCAGTCTCGTTTGTGTGTGTGTGTGTGTGTGTGTGTGTGTGTGTGTGTGTGTGTGTGTGTGTGTGTGTGTGTGTGTGTGTGTGTGTGTGTGTGTGTGTGTGTGTGTGTGTGTGTGTGTGTGTGTGTGTGTGTGTGTGTGTGTGTGTGTGTGTGTGTGTGTGTGTGTGTGTGTGTGTGTGTGTGTGTGTGTGTGTGTGTGTGTGTGTGTGTGTGTGTGTGTGTGTGTGTGTGTGTGTGTGTGTGTGTGTGTGTGTGTGTGTGTGTGTGTGTGTGTGTGTGTGTGTGTGTGTGTGTGTGTGTGTGTGTGTGTGTGTGTGTGTGTGTGTGTGTGTGTGTGTGTGTGTGTGTGTGTGTGTGTGTGTCACACCTCGTATGTCACACTTGTTCTGTGGACACCTGAACCGCGCCGTAAAAGCATGGATGGGAAAACTTTTATTTTCCTCGGATTTTGGAGGTGAGGGTTCAACTTGATTGTTGGCCGCGCCAGATGGCCGCCAGTTGCGTCCTGTCGGCGATCTCTTCGGCCCACTCAGTGACCCGAGCCTGGATGGCCGGGTCCGAGCAGCGCAGCAAGGCCTCCCACTCCTCCAGGGATGGAGCTGGCAGCAAATCGAAGTGTGGCGGATAGGCCACGCACCCCCGTGTAAATGCGGTTTTAAGTGGCGTCGACACCTCACTCTTTGCACTTGGGGTCAACCTGCTCTTCGAATATATACGAATATACTTTGGGGCAGGGGAAGGAGCGGGCTTGTAGCTGGCGCCAGAGTATCTCCTGGAAGGGGGGAAGGTGGGAGTGAAAGCGGAAAGAGAGAAAGGGGTGCCGTAATGGAGGACTCTGACCGCTGTCACCACACCCGAACATCCCGCGTGGTTAAATTGCCACTCTCTCGCGCTGGGCTTGGCATGTCGTCATCTTCATCCACTTCCATCCCCTGTGCAGTGGGTGCAGAACACACCGTTATCGCATTGTCCTCTTAAGTTGCGTTAAGCGGCCCTAACCAGGAAGACCACCGCTCATCGATTTCCCATATATTTGTATGAATCCTTCCAGACAGTGAAAACTGGAACCCGAACCTAGATGAAAACCTACGTGCATGCTTGCGCATCTAATTCGCATTTGGCCTGTAACCACGCTAAATCTGATGCAACAGATGCTTGGTTTGATCTAGTTGGTAACACGCTAAGTCACGCTACATTGCCCATATTTTTTCCCTAATGGCGCGGTCACCAAACTTTCTCGTTGATTTCTTTGTTATAGGCAGTAGCGTTCTCATTTTTTTTTTTCAATAGAAAAGCTCCAAATGTATGCGCATTTTTCGCACTAATTAATGGCACGAACACTCGTGCTAACATAAATGCCAGGATAACATCGCTGACACTTTTGATCGATCTGGGCAGCATGTGTTTCGCGGCGAAGAAAACGAGAAGTCGTTACGATATTCGCCGAAAGGAAAAGGACGGAAATTATGCTGAGAAATAAACAACGCAGAACTTACGCCGAAGTCTCAAACGTGAGAACCAGATATCTTCTAAGTGAGGCTAAAATACTTTTTTTTTTTTTAGTGTGTGTGTGTCAGTTCCTCCGTAAAAGATTTATAAGAGAATTATGAGAATTAGAAAGAGGAAGTGAAAGCGGAAAGCGATGTCGTAGTGGAGGGCTGTGGAGTAATTTCGACCACCTGATTAACGTGCACTGACATCACACAGCACACGGACACCTCTCCGTTTCGCCTCCATCGAAACGCAGCCGCCGGCGGTCGAGTTAGAATCCGAGTAATCCGGTACAGTAGTCTGCATTTACGATGGAACGATAAAATGTATAGTTATTTTAGGCGCCTGGTGCAAACTGCGGGGGATTGCGGCGGGGGCTTGCCTGCCACCGAATTTTTATCTGTTGTAGGCCGTCATTGCACCCGTCACCGTTCCAAGACAACGTGACTCCGTAAACTGATTTATTTATAGGAAGAGAAAGGCGCGGTAACTGTCTCACTTGTTTTCTGTGGACACCGCAACCGCGTCGTAAGGGAAGGGAGGAAGGTGAAAGTGGAAAGAGAGAAAGAGGAGCCGTAGTGGAGGGCTACGGAGTCATTTCGACCACCTGGGGATCTTTAACGTGCGCTGACATCGCACAGCACACGGACGCCTCTTCGTTTCGCCTCCATCGAAACGCAGCCGCCGAGGTCAGGTTCGAACCCGGGTACTCCGGCACAGTAGTCGGGCGTCTTACCACTGCACCACCCCGGCGGGGCACGTGACTCCGTAGAACACCGTCGCCGCCATGCAGAAAGAGGAGGAGGGGGTTCGTTCGCTTTGGCTTGAGACGGACCATATAGCAGCCAGCGTCCTTTGGCGACCTCTCACTGGTTTCAGTGTTTGGCGCCTAAGAAAGGGCACTTGATCGAAATGCCGCACGCTTAAGCATTCACCAACAGTGCTGGTGGTTTGAAAGTACTGACTTTCGTCCTTCCAGTTAGATTCGAAACGGGCGAGCGAATGCGCGTGTTTCTCGGAGTACCGAGCAATTAATCTTCCTTCGCTAGATCGCTTAGTCGATGTTGCCATGTGCACCGACGTTTTGTCACATTTGGACTCCGTGGTTTCGGTGACATATGCTGTTGTGCACTCATAATTTGCGGCTCCAAATGTCGGCCGTTCGCTTGCGCGCCTGTCCCGTGATCGTGATCGCTTGTCGGCGTGTAAAAGAGTTGTGCAAAACATCGTGCACGCATATGATTCACTTGGCGTCACGTGTGCCTCGGAGCCTCCTTTTGTAACCGCTTTATTTTGGGGCGAAATAATCATGTGCAAGGCCGTCATGAAAGTATGACTCGCACATCGTTTATTATAAAGCCGCGCTTAGGTTAAACAAAAGGTCGCTGTACGCGCTTGGTGGCGTTTGAGATAAGTCATGCATTGGACGTCATAACGGGAATTCCGCGTTATTTTCACGTTGTTATGTACACGAAGTACATAAAAAAGACACAAAAAAATAGAAGATGACAAGAGCGCTGACTCTGAGAGTCAGTTTTGACGGAAATAGACATATCGAGCGACCTCACGCATACTATATGTTCTCACGCCGAGCATACCTTGGTCATGTTTATACGCGACAAGGTAGTCGGAGTGGTGGGATCGCTGTTTTTATCAAGATATATTACAAGTTTACTTTTGCTGATGTCTCCTTTTCATGTGCTGAATCGGTCCTAGCGAACATGTATAACTCATCATCTCATATTTCTTTGCTTGCTCTTTATCGTCCGCCTAACCAGAGCGTTGCCGCTTTTCTTGATGAACTACGTAGGGTATCTTTTCCGCGGTGTAACGTTTGCATTATCGGTGATCTCAACATTGATTTGTTGAACACAAAAGAAAAAACAAATGGTGGTCGAATACCTAAACATTTAGCTGATTCTGGAATATCGGCAGCTCCTAAACACGTAGAATTTTTGGGCAACTCTTTAGCTTCGTCATGCCTTGGCCATTTCAGTGTATACGCACAGAACGGAATTAGGTTTTTTTTGTTATTGGACAAAAAATGTATTCTTTTATTTTATTTTATTTATTTTATTTATTTATTTATTTATTTATTTATTTATTTTTTGTAGGCTGCCGTTTCGCAGTGCATGATTCGCGCCAAAATAAGGGTCTACAGTTCTCTTCCGCTGTGGTTACCAATAAGCATAAACTTGACTCGCTGGCAACGAACTATGATTGTGAACATTTAACGAGTACTGTCCCAAAAATAAAGCTTCATGACTCTTTTGTCGCAACCATTGATTGCTTTAATAAATGGTCGAAAAAAGAAAACAGTTCCGCTCAGACAGCGCAAACCTTGTTGCCCTTGGATTACTCAGGCTGTCCTTGCTGCTATAGAAGAAAGGGGATTAGCTTGGGCTACGTGTCGCCGATTACCAATGAACAGATACTTGCGAGGAGAGATCAAAATTGCTCACAACCGTGCAAATGCGATTTAAAAAAAAAGCGAAAAACCGAAATGATTCCAGTCGAGGTTCTAGGAATAGCGTCGAAACCCACGCCGGACTTGGTCAATGAGTTTTCCAAAAGGTCAATAAATGTTATCTGTAGAAAAAAATTCCGCTCTATTGATAACTCTAGCTAATGAATTTAATGTAGCTATTTCTGCTGGCAGAGACAGTGCTCCTATTTCTGCTTGCGTTTCAATTAATGATTCTTCCGTTCTCAGTTCAGCAGCTTTGCATGAATGTACTGAGGATGATCTTCGATCTATTTTGATCAGCTTTCAAAGGTGCAAATCTTCTTAACTGAATGGAATGTCTGTTGAGTTACTGTGCAGAAACTTTGATTTTTTAAATGGTGTTTTGTTATTTATTATAAATACTATCATTATTACTCAAGTTGTCCCTGACGGATTGAGAGCAGCACTTGTTATTCCGTTGTATAAAAACGGTGTTAAAAACAACTGGAAAACTATCGAGGTATATAAATCCTTCGAATTGTTGGTGCTCTCCTAGAAAAACATGTTTACACTTTAATGTATACCTTCCTTGAGACAAACGTTTTCTCTAGCCGTCAGTACGGCTTTATTAGAGGCAGGGGAACTCAGCTTGCTTTAGATGAAGTTTGCGATGTTCTTAACTCCACACTGGAAAACAATCGAAAACAATTGCATACTCTCTATTTTTAGATGTTTCTAAAGTATTTGACTGTGTTAACCATATTATATTACGCCAGAAGCTTCACCATTACGGTATTCGTGGTCCATTCCCGTCTCTTTTATTGAATTACCTAACAAATAGGACGCAGATTATAGCATTAGGAGAAATCCAAAGTGAGCCGATAGTACTAAAATATGCGTGTTATAGAGCATTTTTCAATGTGTACACACCAGTAAGAGAACTTCATCCAAGTGAGCGGTTTACTTTGCCGCGCGTGCGGGCCAAATATGGAGAACGTATGCGGCCTTATTAGGTACCTGTCATATTAAATTATTAAATATTATTTGTTAAAATTATTAAGTTTAAATATTATTAAACTTGCCTGATGAGGCTTTTTCTTTAACAAGCCGGAAACTCATCAAACAATGTGTTTTTGGTCAATAGCCTTCAGTTTCTGACTACTCCGCCCTTTTTTGTTGTAATCATTTCGTGTGCTACTGTACTTTCCTTGTTCGGGACTGTGTGTAGTTTTGTTCATTGTTTTTTCTCTTTTTAAAAAGTGTGGTGACCTTCGCCAACTGCAAATAGCTTGCCTGATGAGGCTTTTTATTTAACAAGCCGGAAACTCATCAAACAATGTGTTTTTGGTCAATAGCCTTCAGTTTCTGACTACTGCGCCCTTTTTTGTTGTAATCACTTCGTGTGCTACTGTACTTTTCTTGTTCGGGACTGTGTGTAGTTTTGTTCATTGTTTTTTCTCTTTTTAAAAAGTGTGGTGACCTTCGCCAACTGCCAGGCACTGCCCTTCAAGCCTTCTTTTTTTTTTGGCTTTTGCAGGCCTGAATGTGTATCTTGTTTTGTGTAAAGAAAATAAAGATTATTAATATTATTATTAACTGCGCCTAATTTTGTACCATTTGCACGGGCGCACCTGTCAGACGGAAGCTCTGTTCGACTATGCACGATCAACAACTGCACGCTATAGTATAGTCGGTCGTTTTCTGAGCTGAGCACTCCTATACGTACGCAATGCAGCTGGATAGAACAACGTAAAACATGCGCATTGCACAGAACGCTCCTTTTTCGACACCTCAAAAACGGGGTTGTGGCTAGGGCAAGTAAACGAAAGCGTTCAAGGGTTACGGCGCTTGCCTCTGCTCTCGATGTATACAGTCGACAGTTGACGTATGGGGATATGCAGGGGGGGAAAAACTATTTCAGCCAGCCGATTTAGCGGCCAATGCTTCTACTTGCCCTCTTCGACAGCAAGAGATTTGGCATGTTCAAAGTTCTAGAACTCAACCTGTGTGCCAAATGTATATCATACGTTACCGCGACTTTTAAATGACTATTGTACCAACAACATTAAGGTATAGAACACCAAATCCATGTTCCTGTCATAACTGGTAAAATATGAATTGCCAAAAGGGTGATTTTGTAATATGTGCATGTATCTGTGTTTCCTTTCTCTTGTTATTGATCCGTAATTAGCAATGCATGAATTGTGTCGCTGTATGGCGATGTACGGGGGGGATCGGGTGTCGTTTAAGCGAAGAAAGTTCGCTTTTTGCCTGAGCCTGCCCGTATCTCTAGGGTATAAAAAAAACGTAAATGAAATATCTCCTCAGTTGCCTACACGTGTGAGGGGACAGGCATTCTAGTATTAAGATCATTCGAATGTTGGCGATTTTCACGAAATCGACACCACGTACGTGGTATGGCGGCGCCGCTACCTAATCAAGGAAGATGGGCGCGCTGTTCGCCGCTACACTCAGACGTTGCCTTCGGAGGTTTGCTGCAAAATGTCTCTTATGGGAGCCCCGTTAGTTTAATGTTTGCATGCTGACGCAATGAAAGAGACGGTGTCATTGCGCCTGTTTTCTGTTGCGAGCAGCATAGAGCACGGGAACAGGAATCTTGCACACTGCTGGAGCACACTTGCACGCTTTTATGGACGGTGTTTCGCTTTGCTCAAACCCGCAATAGCGCCCAGTCAGCTGTATTTTCGCGCATTTTTGCTCACTTGCAATTTTCTAGACCCGCGACGTCATTGTTGTTTCGCCATGTTTGCCACATTGGTCGTTCTTGCGAACGTCTCGTCAACTGCCTGCTTATTTCGTCACATTATTGCTTGTCCAGCGGCAGCGTTGGAGCTGAAGTTTCATATACCCAAAAAGTCAAAGGGCATTATAGACGTGTTCTAATCGGCGATTCGGAGGATGTCTTGCTCGACAAGCAGGAAATTTGCGTGCTTTAAACGGCGATTTGGTTTCAAGTCTCGAGCTCTTACTGGCCGAGGCGGATACTATGTTTCTTCGCAGGTTCATGGCACTGCCCCTGATTGCTGATGGCAGATTGGTTGTATACACTGTAGGGTTCTCAACGCTTCTTTATATCAGATTAATTATTATACTTCAGCTGATAACGGTTCTTGTGCAGTTCAAGCTATAATGAGCATAGATTTCGATACCCGTATTCAAATTATACCCTTCCCGACGACTATACAGATTATCCAGTATGAAGGTGTTTCCTCACACTGTGGACCGCTCGTACATCGCAGATCCGATCGTGGCGCTGCAGTTCTCGCCCAGCGGCCGGTACATGGCCGTGGCTGCGGGCAAGCACGTGCTTATATTCAACAACGTGGCTGGTTACCAGAACGCCGTGGAAGACCTCGAGGAACGCAAGAAGGCCGCCTCCAGTGCCTCCATCCGCGACAGGCTGCAGGCACAGATCGACGAGGCACGGTACGTCGTGTATGCGCGGGCTCCGCCCCTTTCCTCTGTGTGCCCACGCTGCCGGTGCTGGCCGCACTGGCGCCGACAGCGCGAAGTGCTTGTTGTTACAGCTTACATAAGGGAGCGCATGCAGTAGATGGGTATCAAAATGGTAAGTCGTGACATGGTATACGGCATGGTACGCTGCGATATGGTATGATATCTGTCATATGAGATGTCTTCTAATAATAATTTTTAGGATTGTGCATGCAATCTTTGCCGGGTGCCGAATGAGATGTTTAAAGTTATTATACGTTGAAAACGTCATCGTTGTGCATGCAGCAGGGAAAGTTCCGAGACACTGGGCTTGAAATTATTTGTATAACGTTGTTTTAAAATTTTGGTCTGAGAATTACGGAAACGAGAACATTTTAGACAATTATGCGTTAGACAATCTTCATTTCAGCATTAATGCCTATGTTACGATGTACAACGTTACTCGTTGATTTTAAACACAACGTACCATTCCAATGTAACGTGTGATGTTATATAGCAACGTACGGAACAGTTTTATAACACTATTCTATTATTGCATGGGTATCTGAATAGTTTAGTGCACACACCTTCTAAGATATACCGGATGTTTGACAAACACTTTGTAAGATTTCTGAAAGTAAGGAAATCGTAATAGGAAAAACATTTTTTTTTAAATCTCTCTGCAGCGGCGGACATAATTTACTGTAAATACTATTTGAATTACATACCTAACTGAGTTAAACTCGCTAACCTTCCTGGCTTTGTTCAATTCACCAGCAGTTTGCAAGGATATATGCATCTGTTTTATGTATGCCGATTGTTCTGATATGTAGGTGGCTTTAATATCAGTGTGTCAGTACCAATTGTCTTCAGACACTACAGTTACTCGATGTCATTGAATCCTTCCACTGTGCCAACCTCATGCACGTACCAACGCGAATTGCACTGCGTACTGAATCGCTGAGGGATTCGTATCACCAGCCATCCTCAACTTTTTCTCAGATTTTCTTTCTTTTGACTTGAGCGATCACTTGCCGGCTTTTTGTTGTTTTTTTCCACGCGTGCAAAACGTAAACAAGCGCAGCCATGATCTTCTTATGTTTTGTAAGAAAATTAATCCAGACGCCATAGCTGCATGTTTTTTGGGCATTAATGAAGCAGTGCATTGTAACCACGTTCATAATGAGAAAAATCCTAGCTTTTCTTAAAACGTCGTTTTGCGCACAATTAAAGCCTGCTACGATAAAACCTATAACCTTTGGTTCCGCTCAAGAAGCACGAAATCCAGGAAACCATGAGTCATACATAAGGATCGAGGAAAGAGATAGGCTAACACATTTATTCGCTCGATAGATGTTGGCAAATTATTGGAATATAAGAGAGTTCGAGACAAGTTGACCTTAAAAATGCCAGGGCTGAGGTTTACAAACAGAAGCCCATTTCAATGTCCAATTATTAGTATTATTAGAAAATCTAAAGCGATCGATGCCAGAAGCCTTACGGGAAACCGGTACGATACTATTCTTAGCACACTAAGATTTACTTATAATGAATATTGCACTACTGCTCTAGCCGAAAAATTCAGTGACCATTTCTTGAATGCCGGCGCACCAACAAATTATGGTTGTGCTGGACAAGGAGTAGAAAAATACATACGTGTCGACAGTCAAAACTCTATTTTTCTGAACCCTTTACGGAAGCTAAAATTTTTTTCCTTCTACTGAAAAAGAGCACAGCAGCTGGGGATATGACCTCAAAGCCGAGCCCATTACAGCTGTTGCCAATATACTATGTGCCCCATTGCAACATATATGTAAGGATGCTTTAATTAGCGGTTATTTTCCTGATAGTGTGAAGATAGCCAAAGTAGAAAGATGACGTATTTCGTTTTACCAGCATTTAGCTGTAGCTGGTTGGTGAGAGATTCTCTAAAAAATGTTGAGAACACAAGCAAAACTGAGTTGCCTACGTCATCGCATCGGCCTCCTCTGTGGTAGTTAGTGCGAATATAAAGTTCGAAGCCGTGGACATGCGGACCCATATTAGTTTTAGAAACAAAGAAAACTTATTTTGTGAAGCTTGGTGGCAGATAAAAATTTCTCAAGTCCGGCAGAGCGAGGAAATCTGGTGCTTTTCTTTCTTTATATTTTTTTTTCTCGCATAAAACCGAAACCGAGCGCATGAGATGTGCGGGAAGCTCGCTGGAGACTGCATGTCCGCTGCTGACTAGGTTACAGGGGTTATGTCTCCAAATTAGAACTCTCTGTTCTGCTATGCCGTGTAATTTTATTTTTTTCTGCTCCTTCGCTCTCAGAGATATGGGGTAGTAGTGATGGTCTATTAAAATAATAATCAAAGAGGATGGAAAAGAATGTTGCCGGCCGCGGCAATTGCTAATATCTTAAGAACCCGACTTGTAGCCAGCGGGAAAGAAAAGGGGTAAGGAGAGGATAGCGAGTAGAAATAGAGGGGAGCGATTGCAAGAAAGGACACTTTTTCAGAAAATGCTAAAGTTCTCGCCGCTCGCGCGCAAGTGTCCAAGATCCGTGTGCAATGGATAATTCTCGCGCTCTACATAGTAAATACATGCATGACCGGAGCGCCTCTGTTGTATGGCGACCCCGGACGTCTGTAGAAATAATGGATGGCGTGTTACTAGAACCTGCCTGTTTCCATCCGTATATCGATGCTCACACAGTATCAATGATAATGTGGATTTATCAGTGGTAAACATTAGCAAAAAGGGGTTAAATCAGGAATGGTGACTTAAAAGCAGGCAGGTCACACGGGGATGCAAGTTGAGTTCAGGATGAAACATATCGCAGTGGTTATATCAACTGTTATATTGTTACGTGTCTTCGCGTGACAATATAACAGTTGATATAACCACTGCGATTTTTTTTTCACGTAACAATCTCTGGTGAGGCTAGCAAGGTTACACATTGTTTTGCTTGGTTAAACTTTATGGTTCAACCATATGTGTATATCTTGGTAGAACGGAGTGGCTGAAGCTTAGAGATCAAGTCCAAGGCAGTCCAAAAACAACTGCGCGCGAGGTGCCACTGCAGTTATTTACACAATATAGTAAAAATAGGCGTCATGCATAGCCGCGCGCACGTAGCGTCCTATCGCAGATAATCGCGCGCGACACGCTGCACAACCGCCAGGATTAGGGTGCCCGGCAGCAGCACCCTTCGCTACGCCATGTATCAACCAAGGTCAACCTTTCCGGCCGCTTGACCTCCAACGAGCCAGAGGTTACAGTTAACTTGTACAGCTTAGCCATGGTACTACGTATGGTGTTTCGGTAGTTAAATTGCTGCAAAATCACATCTGCCCATGTCTAAATCTAAGCCAAGCCAAAGCCTAGCCAAAGACTTAACCCTCAGCCATTTATGTGTTTTTTTTTTACTTCAGCAAGATTAATATAACTGTGCATAAACATTTATCGGATCACTTTTCTTAAACCATTCTTTTTCCTGCATCTTTTACAGGAGCATACTGAAGACTATGGAAGCCAAGGATGCATGAAGTTTCGGCACGAAAGGAATGGTGGCCAAATGGGTTGTGTGTGTTCACAGTCAGTCTGATTGTCTGATGCTCAGAGTCAACTCATTCTTTCCATACATTTTCCAAGTGTTCAGTTTCCTGACCGGTACTGCAAGTTCCTTTTGTTTTTCGGTTTACGAGGTGAAAGAAAGGTTTAGTTTCCAGTGTGTCGAGTTGCTTTGGGTGGAATCAGAGTGCACATGAGAATGGTTGGTAAGGTCACTCCATCTCTTTGGTAACAATAATAAAATGTCATCACTTTGCAAATTGGCTCGTGCTTTCTGCGGAGGTCCTTCCGTGCTGGGTGTATTTATTTACTGGTATCGGGATCATTTGCACACGATATGCCCAAAGGGCAACCCTGTTTGTTTGGTTTTTTTTTTGTTTTTTTTTTTTGCGTATTTAACCGAAATTGGGCTTCGACTACGGTGTAAAAATAGATAGGCTTTGACACTTACGTGCCCACTTTTATTTGGATCTACCACACATATAACAAACGTTTCGAGTTCCAGCGTCTTCAGCGCAGACACCCCCTCCTCCCTCCACCCTCTTCATAGGGGATTGATACCCCAGACGCCATGTCCAGGCAGCACATACAAACACTTTCCAAACCTCCATGGATTACATCTCATGCAGCCAATATCACACACCGACACACGCCCCTGATGCCAGGCCTGTCGTACATTCTTCCACATTCTGTGCCGACATGGAGGACAGACCGAACAAACCACAGACGCAACAAACGTCGTTTTAGCGGTGGGAAGCAGTGCTGACAAGCGGTAACCCCAGAGGGCCAGCGCGCCCTCTTCCAACATATCTGCAGGGCAGCACAATTCTGTGGAGCCCTGGAGTAAGGACCTCGCCCATAAGCTAAGCAACTCCTTTATGGTCGATAATGTTTTATCTCCTCCTAACCGCCTTCCTAAGATAATGTTCGCGCCCTGCATACATGACAGGGGCTATGCATGACAGGAGCGACGCTGCAGTATAGCGGCTCGGGAAGTCTAGAAATAATGGGATGTTTTATTAGAATGCGCCAGTATCCGTCCGGATGTCAGTGCATGCAACTCTCAGACACACTAGGGTTAGCAGAGTAATGTGAAAGATCAGTGACAGACAGCAAAAAGTGATTGGAAGGCTGTTGATTTAAAAATAGCTAGATGACATTGAAATGCAAGTTTGGGTCAGTGTTAACATTTGCCTAGGACGACACTAATGCTGATAAAGAGGCACCGAGGTAAGTACCAAGAAACAGACATGTATGGTGAGCGGAGAGCAAGGGAGAATAGCTGTACAATTGATACTTTTTTCTAAGAATGCTCTTGTGGGCTAGTGATAGATTATTGCTTAGAAAATGTATCTAAATGAATATATGGTGAGACTTATTCTTACCATGTGCTGGGGAGTCGAAAAAATTTATGTAAATTACAGTGCTCTGTAGTTGAAAACACAGTTGTCAGAATACTAATTGCCCACATAACAGCTGTCAATTTGCGTACACAGCACTCCCATTCAATCGACTGCCTCAATTTTATGCGTCCATGCGACGCACATTATACTGATAATGATGCAAAATATTGTAACAGGCTGCAAAGACGAGTTGCTATGCGCTACGGAAGAAGGCAGTCTGATGCGTGTGCAGAGCCAGAGACGACTCACTACTGACGCGGTGCCTCCGACTTCCCGTTTTCCGCGAAGGCCTTCAGTGTAACAATTTGGTGGAGGTGCGGGGTGCGACCGACCTTGTTAGCGACGGCTCTCTACCACTCGGACCTCGCCGCAGTCGACACCTTGCAGGTTTGCCACCTTCCGTTCTGTAATGTCCCTGGACGGAGACGCCGCGTCCAGGTCAGCATCGAACACTTCTGGCCGCATTACCGCTAGCCCTGATCCTTCGCGGGCACTGTCGGTGAAGTGGATGAATGGGTGACGCACTATCAACGAGTCAGGCGATATAACAAGTGGTACGCGACCGCTCAACTTACCAACGTGGTGTTCGCGCTCACTGACACTGCTCTTACATGGTACGAAAACCACGAAGACTCCTTCCTGTCTTGGAAACACTTCGAAGAGGACCTGAGCAAGTGCTTCGGTGACTCCGCTGCAAAAATGTGTGCAGAACAGACATTGGCTCACCGAGCACAGCTTTCTGAAAAGACCTGCACCCAGTACATAGAGGAGGTCTTGAAGCTTTGCAAAGTCGCTTCACCTCCCATATCCGACAAGGAAAAGGTCGGCCACTTGCTGAAAGGCTTCGCCGAAGACATCTACACCTACCTGATCAGTAAACATAACTTGGCATATATATCGAACGTGATCGAGCATCGCCGCACGTTTGAGAACCTTAAGATGCGGAGAGTTGCTCCCAAGTTCAGTCGCTTGCCCACTGTCCCTAGGGTGGCAGCCATTGACTCCGCACCCGCCAGTGACCTTGCCGCTGCTATTCGCCGGATTGAACGCGACGAGCTAACCCGTTGGCAAGATCTAACCTACCCTCCCACTGAGCAGCCATCTACATATCCGCTGCCTCAGCCTCTGCCCCTGTCTTTCAACGCAGCGGACTATGAGGGGTACCAGGTGCCCCAGCAGTCCCGACACTGCCGAGCCTGCCACACCCCACGATCGAACCGCGAAGCGCATGTGCGCGCACCTCTGACTTCGTCTTCCGTAGCGCATAGCACCTCATCGTCTTTGCGGCCCGTGAAAATACGCTAGAGTGGGCCAAAATTTTCGCTCTGTCCAACTAGGGATAGATTTTGGGTTGCTCTTGGAAGGGACGGGAAGAACTGTTCGTTTTAATCACGTATTTCTTATACATTTTTTGCTCGAGAAAATAGGCTTCAGAATTCTTTTCTAATGAAAACTACGTAAAAATCGCTTTCATGGGAGAGTGGTTCGCCCCAACCCCTCACCTTATAGGGATACTGTATGGAATTTTAGGTGACGTACTTTTATACTGCTATGAAAGCCGGCGTTCCTAGGACGACTAAAATCATATCGTTTCCTGCACAAAGCCAGCAGAAAGCGTTTTGTGCCCATTTTTTTTTTAACTCGTTCACCTGGCGGCGACACCTGAACTGCTGCTTCTTGGGAGCTGCGACGTCACGTGTTCCCCAGCATCGGCACACAGCACGCCTCTCACCCGTCTCCCTACAATGGCGGGCGCCGACTGAAGCTGCGTATGTGCGTCGCACACGCTGCATAGGGGACGCGCTGGAAGTGCTCCCGCTTTGTATAGTCGCATAAGCCTGAAGCCTTTGAGCTTGAATACTACCCACGCAACTTCTGGAACATCGAAGGTGAGTGGTTGCAAACGTACTGTCTTCCTCAATGTTCTAGCGTCAGTTCAGTGCGGGGAAGACTGAAGAGACATGTCACATTTCCAAAAGGTGCCAAACACCGAAGTATATCAAGCTGTGTGTCGTAGCCATAGAGGAAAAAAAAATGGCTGTCGTTTAGCTCTGGTTAAACCGGGTTGAATTGCGTTAGAAATACTTAGGTCTCGCGTTTCACACGAGGCGGTTATGTCAGAATCAGCCTGCTAGTACCCTGGTAATCACGTTACCCCTATAGGTCACTAAGGCAAGATCATGTGGCTTGGTTAAAGAGGGGCTTATATGTGGGAGCTGGCAGGAGCTGCCAACTTGGGTCTCATCGTTTCACATGGGGCGGTTATGTCAGAATCAGCCTGTCAGGAACCTGGCAGCCACATTACCCCTATAGGTCACTAAGACACGTTCATATGGCTTGGTTAAAGCCGTATTCGGCTCGTCTGCGACTCAAGGTCAAACGTGGCCCTTTCCGGTACGACGCGACAGGCTGAACCTGGCGCAGTATTGCTAATGTAATAAAATCTTCCGGGTCTGATTTTTTGTCGGGCCATTTAATTTACAGCAACAGCAAGACGAAATTTGCTCTGTTGCTAATCTTCAGCTCATTATAAAAACACGAACAAGTGATTAGGGTGAGCCTTAGTCCGCGAGGCAACGTTTCGACGAGAGAACAGAAGGGTATGACGCAGCAGCGTTAATGGCTGCCCTCTGTCGGCTCATGGCTCATGACTCTTCTTAGCTGTTAATAAAGAACATCTTGCAACTCATCTTAAAGTTATTTGCAAGTTTCACATTAATAGACAACGTGTTCCAATGTTTTGCTCCAGAAAATTGCACAAACATTCTCCGTACACATTGTGGCAGGCAGGCAGGTTGAAATTGCCATTTAATGCATGTCTTGTATTGCGAGATGGTAACAAGAAAATATCAAATGGCAGCGGAATACTATTATTAATGATGCTATTTACCAATACACAGATTTTGTAATTAAGCATGGATTGTAATGAAAGTACTCGATTTTCTAGAAATAAATTATTGTTGCTGCAGTTGGAAGATACGTGATATATTATACGCAATGCTCTCTTCTGCAGTCTCTGCAAGGGAAGTAAATAAGTTTTGTACGTTTGTCCCCAAGATTTGCGCATCTGTTAACATACAGACTTACCACATTTAGCAACAGACTTAAGCTACCAGTATATATGAAAGACTACCTGACATATATAGACCGTTTTCGCGGCGAGGAGGAAAATAGCCTCGAACCGGAGCGCGCAGCGTGGTTCCTTCTCTCTGGTATGTGGGGACGCGGTGATAGCAGCGGGGGCGCCAGGGCATTCTACGGAGAAAGTGCACGCGTTGCGCAGTCTTTTGCACACACAGTGTCTTGAATAGCCGCAAAGTGTCTAAGCTGATTAGCTGATGTGAGCGATATGCTTTCTTTACAGCCTTTTTTATGTTTTGTACGCTTTTTACATACCGCATCCCTGTTCTTTCTTCTTCGGCCCCTTTCTTTCCTTCCTTTCCCTGATCGTTTCATTTCCACCAGCCGCAATTTATCTGCTAAGAGGTGCCGCGGTTGGCAAAATTTTTTCCTTTACTCAGTTGTTCGCATTAACAAAAGAATAACAACTAAAAGGAGATGATTAACCGAAGATAAACGATTAACAGCGGTGGTATGCGCGTGTGTCGCTCTACACTGTTCCCTTTGCAACTCATTCAGTTGGGCGAAGACGAGCAGCCTCTGAATTTAAAGTGGCAACCGAAAATGTTTCCCCTTGGCAGCATTTCGTGTGAGTTTCGAACAATGTGTCCGTAGAGAAGGGAAATGAAAAACTGAATATCAGTGCAACAACGGCAGTCTTTGGGCAAGAAGTGGATGATATTCCTTGCGGCAAATATTTACGAGATGCCGCCAGGTAAAGAGAAACTATTTCGAATCAGTTACTTGAGGTTAATACAAGTATGAAAGATGTCCCACTTGAAGACAGCGATATACTAATAAATTAGTTGTCAATTTATTTCAGTTTGGGCCTGCACTATCAAAGCGGCACATGGAGCTCTGGACTGAAGGCTCCACTCAGGAAGATAAAAAAAATATGAAATAAATATTTTCCTCCTCCTTCTCCTGCATGCCTGGTTGCCATGTCAACGGGTACGCCAGACGTTGTCCGACCACCGAAGCGGCGAGTGAGGCGATGGAATGCTCAACAGATATCGATGTGATAGGTCCACCTCCCTGACTGCTTCTTGAACGCCATACGCTCGTAAGGCATCACTAATGGTCCTTCGTGCGGCGTCAGATTTCCCCTCTCGTATGAAAATTGCCACGAAACGGCATGTGTATCTCCAGTTGTATGCAGTGAAATAAAGACGTTTAACACTTTATCATGCTCTGTGCTAGACTCCAATGTTAAACTTCCAAGTGGAGTGTGTAGATTCTGAAGATGTGGCCAAGTGGCAAGAACTGAAGGTGTGACGCCCAGAAGATGGTATGAGCTGCTGAAACATCAGGACGAGATACGGTGCTGGAGGCTGACCGTAATCAACCTTAGCGTCGTGTCGCATTTGTAAGACCTATAGCTTAGCCATCCTTGAACCTGCCTAACGGTTCATGGCAGAAACGCCCTGCCTCAGCAGCACAGGACAGACTCTCAGTGTGTTCTCAGTGTGTGTTTCCATGGGGCAGATTTGATGGACACCGCCCTATAGGTGTCAGTTCGGTTATTATTTGCTGGCCTTAAGGACCGGAACGGAATGTGTGCTGTCCGCTATACTTTTATTCTCGTGGTTCACATTTGGTTGAAGGTTTGCCGGAGGCCTGTCAGCAACACGTTTCTTTGTACCAGCTAAGTTACATCGTCCAAGCCCGGAGACGTTTAGGGTTATGGAAGATAGATGTGAGTTCTTTCCTAGTGAGAAGGGTCGTCAAACTTCAGGGATATAGACGGCCAAAGGTGAGTCAGCGACGGGTTGAGTGACCTGGTGGCGTGGGCACCCTAGGAAAGAACCCTTTCGCCGGCCAGTCTGTCAACAAGTTAGTTTTTGCTGGTAGCACAGGCTCGTAGTCAGCGATGGCAGATAGGGTGTCCGGTGAATGTAGGCTGCCAGAGATGGCGGCAAAGGCGGCTCTGGGTGTTGTCTTGGCGCCTATTAGATGCACAGTTATCCTTGAAATATTATTTTTGTCGACGCCGGTTACGTCTTGTCCTGCAAGTAGCATCAAGGTAATTTTGTCTAGTGTTCCACATTGCCGGTGTGAAGGGCTCTCCTGTCTACCACCTGCGTTGAACCTTCATGTGGGGGTGAGGTACAGGCTGTGTAGAAGGGACTTCGCACTAGTGGCGCTTTCCACGAAGTGGAAACACTGGAAAATGTCTGGAGAGAGGGATGACTGTGAAGCAATTCATTGAACTCGTCTAAATGCACTACCTTTCACTTGCAGGTGTGCATCAGCTTACCAAGTTTCGGAGCCAGAGTGATGGTGTAATGCTCCGATCCCAACATGTCCTCCGGCAAGGGGGCTATCCTTAAGCATAGCGCGTAGACACGATGGAAAGGCCTAGGTTTGTGCGGACGCCTTCTGGCCGAACAAACGTGGGACCTCCGCTCTTCAAAACCCCCCCAAGGACCTGGCCGCAGTTGGTCGCCCTGCGGGACCACCACAGTCGATCTGCCGCGTGAAGTCCCGGCAGAGCAAACAGTCGCCGCCAATTACACTAATAGCTGCGGCAAGGATTCGATATCTAAAAGGGGGAGTGAGTGTACACCTGCACAACTGTGTCAACTCGACTGAGTCTAATCGGAATACAGACGGACTCTATGGCTCCGCCACCGCATTACTCATCGAAATTTCCGCCCGGGGAAAGGTACTGCGGATGAAGAGAACCACTCTGGAAAGTCCAAGATGGTGACAGCGAAGCCAGGCAGAAATCAGCCATGCATGTAGATAATGAGTCAAACATCTTGCCGAGATATCCTATGCAGAATGGCAGCCGTAACTACTGGGGCTTCGGAAACATCTCCTTCAAGGCCAAAACATTAGTCTTCTATCTAGAAGTTGTCAGTGAGGTCATAGAGGCGTGGTCGCAATGCGCGACTGTCTCATTAATAATTCAACGGCCTAGTCAAGCTGTCGAGACAGCGTTCAGCCCACGGCCCTTTCCTGGATGCATTATTTCTGGAAGAAATAAATTGAAACTGGACTTGAGATACCACACTGAGAGCTAGCCATGATAATAGCCGGTATAGCCGTTGTGTTTCAGCCACTCGCTGAGTCTGCAGTAGGAAACTGCAAGAAGCTTTGCTACTACGCTGCGACCCTGGTCAGCTCCTCAAGCTGGGTGGTCAGGGGGCTGTAGGCTGAACAAGCGGCTGAACAAGAAGTCGTGGTGCACCTCCTGGGACTCTCACGGGTATGGCAGTTGGGAGTTGTACGTAAGTCGGGCTGGAACCAGCTCGCAGGGTGGCGCGAACTGCTCGTCCGGATACGGGCCCCTCAAAGCACCAATAGCATCCGCCACTTGACACTCCTGCCAGCGGGGACAAGTTGAGCTGTCCGCTGACCGGCCGGCATCGCAGGTAATTACAACACTGAGGAAGAGTTGTATAAAGCGCTGGTATGGTAGAAGCGGTCACTATTGACAACAAGGCTGCTCCTGACAGCTAGATGTGACATTATCTAGGCGGCCTTGGAACTGAACCCGAACCGGAACAAATCGGAGGAATCGTTCCGAACTGGTTCGCGGTACGGTTCTGACTCACCTTTAGGGGCAATTTACCTTCATTATTTGTTTTTTATCGCTGCTTCTAAAAAGCTCTTCTCGCTTATTTCCAAAGCACCACTGCACACCGCAAACATCAGAACCACATTGAAAAATCTCTTTCAAAAAGATGACAAGAACAAAAAAAATGTATTGCCACCAATCCCTGGTGTCGGATTATCGTTTCATCCTGAACACGGGTGGCCGCTGCACTGCGCAATGGCGCCTCTCATAGAGAAAGTTGTCCGGTTCAAGAGACATCTAGGCAATGAAATCATTATCATCATCATCATAGTCGGCCGGATTATACCAACTGCAGTGCGGAGGCCTCTTCCATATTACTCCAATTAGCCTATCCGCCCACCTAGCTTTCTGCCGCCATCTGCTACACTTTTTTTCGTGACCTTGGAATCCAATTTGTTACTCTTGGCTACCATCGGTTATGCTCTCTTCGCAATACATGCCCTGCCCATTTCTTCTTGATTTCCATTAGAATGTCGTTAACAGTTATTTCCCAGACCCACTGTGCACACTTCCTATCTCCTAACGTTACGCCAATCATATTCCGTTCTATAGCTCCCTGCGTTGTCCTCATCTGAAGTAGAACCCTTTTCGTTAGCCTCCATGTTTCAGCCCCACAGGTGAGTACAGGTAAGTTGTAACTTTTGAGTACTTTCCTCTTGAACGATACCGGTAAGCTGATAGTTTTAATCTGCGAGTTCCTGCCAGTGAAATAACAGCATATAATTCGTAAGTGTGGTTATATATATTTAGGTAAATAAATATATTGTTATGTTATTATTGGTTGTTGGTTATTGTTGTTGTTATTGGTTGGAGGTGCGGGGTACTTCATCACCCTCTCACCCTGGTCCGGAGCTTCGGCTCCCTGCGACTTCTTGCGCTGTCGGCTGAAGGTTAGGAGGCACTGCATGGCTGTTCCCCAGCCTGCCGGACCCAGCAAGACCTTGCCGTTCCTCCGCCCCTTCCCCCCCGCCCCTGCCACAAGACACAACGAAGGAGAGACTGACACGAGACGCCACACATGACCACAAGACACAAGAAAAGTCCCGAACGACCATATGTGACCCCGCTGATCAGATATGCCGACCAAAGACCCCACGACCCAAGACACCGTTACACTTGAAGACATCCTCCCCTGTCTATGCCATGCGGTGCGTGCCTTGGCCGATCCGCCGTCGAGTCGTGGCAACGTGTGGCTCGAGAGTGTCCTGGACCAAAGTTCATCAGGAATCATCGTACCGGCAAGCCGTTCTATTCTTCCTTCTTCCTATTCTTCTTCAAGCATCCAGACACGCCCATCATCATGTCATGAAATCATCAACATCGGTACCCGGCCTCGGCGGCAGCTTTTCGATGGAGGGGAAAAGCAAGGCGCCCGTGTGCTGTGCGATGTCAGTGCACGTTAAAGGACCCCAGATGGTCGAAATTTCCGAAGTCCTCCACTACGGCGTCTCTCATAGCCTGAGTTGCTTTGGGACGTTAAACCGCACAAACCAAACCAAACCAAACTTCCTCGTCCACGATCGGGACGATCGCTCGATGGCCCCGGGTCATGTTACGTACGAGCAAGAAAGAAGCAGGCACTGATTTCCCCTTTTGTCTTCTCTTCCTTTTGTCCTTAGCGATGTCTGCTTGCTTTATTTTCTTTAGTAAGTTAAACCATGCCAGGAGAGAAGCTCCGATGTTCAAATGTGAAGACTAGGTGGAGCAAGGAAATGAGTGGAATTACTGGTAGGAGTATTAATTCAAAAGTTCTGTTTGGCATGCTATCGTTTCGGCCAGTACAACTGTGGTGTCGAAAAAAAGAATACGTTTCATCGTTTTACCCACTATCACCGATGCGAATACCTAAGAGAGTCTATAAAGATGGAACTGAAATAAAACAACTGAAGAAAGTAACAAAGACGCTATGTGTAACCCAGGAAATCCACGCACTCAATAAAAAACAAAGATACGCATCCAGATACATTGGACACAAGACGATGCTGAGAACGCTGAGCAGAGAAAAGTTGACCACCTCACACACAAAGTTCCCTCATTCCCCCGTGTACATTCCCCCTCTCTCATAACTTAACGAGATTGGAGGAGGTTCCCCTTAGAAGGATAAGAGCTGGGGCGGCCCTTACCCCGTCGGTAACATGCCGATGGGAATCTCAAGCAGACATCGGACCAACCACATGCCCGAAGTGCTCCACACCAGCTGCAGAAGTGGATGTTCGCCACTTGCTGTGGACTTGTGCAGGGACAAAGGCACCAAGGACACAGATTCTGCGCGAAGTGGAACTAACCACAAGGGAAGAGGAGGGACAACGACAAGAGCCTGCTCCGGTTCCTTACCGAAAATAATTTACACGAGTTTCTATAATATGCCTTATGGCAAGCTTGCGTTAAAAAAAAAAAAAAGCTGGAAGTGCACTATAGAGAGAAAACGCAACTAATGAGGTGACGATGATGGTCGGGACAAAATCCTTGAAGACCAGGGGGAAGGACGAGGTCAAGCGGACTGAAGGAAACTGCGACTAGGATCCCCTAAGAAAAAAAAAAGAAGAGGAATTGTCAGTAATTGTGCAATCGGTGAACTGCAGCGTGAGACCCTCGATACCCCATTGCTTTGATCAGCGAGAAAAGGGGCCGAGCAAAACAGCATTTGGTCACCACATGTAAGCGGCTTCTTAGGCTCGCCGGTGGCGATTAAGTACCGCTACAGGCGACAACAGAATCTCCGCCTAAGAGCTTACAAGCTGAGGATAAGCTTTAAGCGTTTCTTATGGAAAGAAAAGACTGCCTCCAAGGACTCGGAGACAGCGGCAGTTTTCTGAAAAATGATGAAGTACAGAGCCTGCTCTACGCATTAGAAAAGGTGCCCAGAATAAGCAAAGAGTCGAGTGTATTGAAATTTTGGGAGGAGAAATTGCGGCGCCCAGAACTGTATTCACTAGCCACAGCATTGCTCGCTATGTCATGCAAACAAGTCAGCGCCGACAGAGCCTTTTCTGTACTAACGTATATCCGCTCTTGTGATAGAACCCGGATGACTTCAACAACCCTCGACAATGTCGTCAATTGATTCGGTCTTTCTATGCAGGCAAATAAAAAAGTTGGCAGCATTTACAGAGCACACAATAAAATGTTTGCGAGCAGCCATGACGTCATGTTTGCTGTAAATTATACGATTAAAAATACCAGTCTAGTCTCAAACAGGTTCTAGAAGAAAGTTTATTGCGCGGCTATGCAGGCAACCATGACATACAACAGGACGGTGGTCGCATCGCTCGCGGCCACGGAGCGAGACAATAAATCCGGTTCTTCGGCAAATATACGATAATGACTCCAACGCCAATACGTGGCGGAGGGGACCTTTGTCAGCGCCTTTCGAACCACAACACACGGGTGCCTTAGTGTTTCACATCCATGTAAAAGCGAAATGCAAAGGAGTCCGCGTGCTGTGCGATATATAGTCACACTCATGGTATTATACATCGTTAGTCTTGGAGTGTGCTTGATTCGACCTTGATCTAATTTAAAAATCCTTAGTGGGAGTCGGACGAAACATTGTTGTACATGTGGTATTAAAGGTTTGGCTCTAAATTAAAATTCATATGAAATTATGTGCACCTGAAAAACACAGCAGGAAACTTTTCTTTTTTTTTTACTTTTTTCGGCGCGTGAGAGCTTTAGTTGGTTATGTTCCAGTGAAAATAATCATTATCTTTTGCCCATCTTGCTCTTAATCGTCGGTAACTCATTATAAACATTTTGCTGAGGTCTGTACAACCAAGTGGAGCCCGTCACATCTGACTATAAAAACAATAGACGGACTACTATATGAATTTTTAGCTTTTATTATACTCTTGAACAGGAAAGAAAACAGTATTAAAAAGCGGAGTAAAAATACAACCGAAGAATTTTTTTCTTAACCCGTTTGAACCGGTTCGGGTAGGGTGAAACCGGAACGGAATGTGTCTCGATCCTGAGCCGAAACCGAACCCAAATCCGAACCGAACCCGGAGATATTCTAGTTCGACACCGTGGTTTGAAGTTTGTGGCGTTTTAACGCGCACATGAAGGTTTTCCTGGATGCGATATATAGCGAAGACAGGAGCAATGACTCCAGGGCCGTGGGCACTTCTGAGGCCTCCATCTCCTTCGACATGTCAGGAATGAATCCGTAAGAGGTGCTCTAGATGCCTGCTGAATTGTGGTCAGGGTTCTACTTCAACCAAAGCGGTGATGGAGAGGAGTTGGGTAATGAACTCCAGGGACATCATGCCAGCAGCAGCTGAGCAGCTCTCTATGTTGGCTCGCACAGAGAGGAGCGATGCTAGCTATGCAGCGATGGCGAATTTGGGGTGTCCCATAAAAGTTCCTTTCTTGGAGCATGGGCGGAAGAGAATATTGCCCACCATGTGAGGAAGAGATTCAGACAAGGGATGGAAGGCGAAGTCTGCGGTTTTTATGCGATTATTGGAACCTCCCACCTTCTTCCGCATCATAGGAAACATCATCCTCTGGCTGCGGATGTACATCAAGAGCAAGCTGCGAGTGTGTTTGGTCATCTAACCACATAGGAGCAGGGAACGTTCCAGCCTGAGGAGGCTTGGGAAAATACTGTCTCAGCGGGCGTAAAAATTATTTCTCCTCTGGATGAGGTCAGGGTGGCCCCCTTTGGTCTTCGAGGAGACATGCACGGGTGGCTGGAGGGGTAGCGGGGCAGGAGCTGCCTATGGCGGTGTGGGAGGGAGATCCTTTATAGCCTCCGAAAGGACAGTGGAACGAGGCTGCCTTGATACATCTGATTCAAGAAGGATGTTTGCAACGCCAGATGTCAAGGTGGTGCGGGCTGTCCCATCTTGTCTGGGAGTGGTAGGAGGACTAGGAATAGTTGCCTTAGCATTTCACCTGAGAAGAAAGCTACTGCCTTGGCTCGAGGTCAGGTATTGGTCAAAGATCACCTGTATCAAGATGGAGGAGGGTGTGGTGTCCGATGTCCGGACGGACACCATACAACAGTTTTGACTCTACATCGCCCTGGGCACTTCCTCCAAATAATGAGCCAACTACATGCGGAGATCGCGACGAATCAGCACCAGCCGAAACGGCATCCAGACCTCATTCTCCCTCTCCAGTGGTTGAAGCAGTCATCATCATCAGCAGCAGCAGCCTGACTATACCCACTGCAGGGCGAAGGCCTCTCCCATATTCCTCCACTTAACCCGGTTCTGTGCTAGCTGCATCCACTTGACCCCTGCGAACTTCTTAACCTCATCCGCCCATCTAACTTTCTGCCGCCCCTGCTACGCTTTCCTTCCCTTGGAATCCAGTTTGTTACCCTAAGCGACCATCGGTTATCCTCTCTTCGCACTACATGTCCTGCATGTAGTGCGAAGTTCTGCTCCTTAAAAGGCGCTCATCTATGCTTTAGCGCATACTACGCTTAAACGTGTGTTTCGTTCTTTTTTTTTTTTTTTTTTTAAAGCGGGATGCGATGTTATATACCGTCCAAAGATTCAGTTTTGTTTCTCCTATGGCCTGTGTAATCATCAGAAGTACTCTCTCTGTCTTCTCTCGACACCACACGTCCACACCCTTCGTTGGAAATAAAGGGTGCGCCAAATACTCACTGGAGGAAGAAAAAATACCTTTCCTTTCTTCATGTTTCAATCTTACGGCGTTATTAACGAAAGAAAAGTGTGGCTGAGCTGGTTATGGCTTTGTTTAGGCAACATAAAGCAATCACGTCCCAAAAGATGTTATTGACTGAGTGACCCTTTCGACGAGCATGATTATCAGGATTGAGCAGACCACACAAACATTTTATGCAGTCCATCATACCTTGCATGCATGCACAGCCTTCCGAATTTTTAGTGTGTGTTGAATCTGAAGTCTGCAGCATTTACTTCTCCATTCAATCCGCCCTACTCCGGTGATCGGTCTACAGTAATCTTACACACTCTTAACTCGCAGAATTAGTCCGGTGCCCCTAAATTAAATCAATGGTGGCGCTTCAACGCTGCATATTTGTCGCACCCATAACCTCCTATAAAATCCCCTTATTGCTCCAACCTTCCTTCCGAAAAAAGACTGATTACAATAAAACCAGATAAAAGTAAGCCGACCATATTTTTTGTTACAGGGCCACATTACTTTCTTTTTTGCCCTCGAGGTAGCCATGGCCCGTGGTCCCAATAACAAAAATTATAAGACAGCCACCTGTATCCAGGCATTTCATTTATGCCCACAGTCAAGGCAATCATGGTTGAAAGCTCTGGTGGTTCAGCTTGCGCCTGTGTCAACACGCAGCCAGCTTACGCGCAGTTCCGTCGTGATGCAGCTGTACGCCCCAGAGCTCTTTCGTGATCATGCACAGAACATAGACGAGGAAATTTCTGTATCCTTTTCATTAGTTGATTTAAGACGCACCTGTGTGCTGCTCCAGCCGTACAGAGTAGGTCTGTCGAGGAAAGAGTTGCGGCGATCAGTGAACGGCGCAGATCAAGTCACTGGTGGATATGTGCAGGGCACCCAGGCTCCTCTACTGGTCACTCTTACTGTACATCATTGAAGGGGACTCTCTCGTCTTGGCCTACAAATGTGCCGGTGAGGAGCGCGGTCGAATTGCGTAGTAACGCGCTGAACTGCTACCCATTTACTTAAGCGTCACCAAACAAGAAAGGCAAATGGGCTGAACGAGCAGCTGATCAGCATCTAATCCGGCGCTTTTTGTTCATATGCGAATACGAATCCGACATTGTCAGTACATTTGGTTTCTGGGGAAAGGAAGACGCAGTATTTGTTTCACTTCTCGGTGGGCACCTATGTTTACACTGAATGGTATACAGTTGGAGATATACATATGCCGTCGGTTCGGATTCCTATCGCAAACAGGCCTCCAACAAGAAGATGGATGCTAAATGGGAAGCGAAATGATATGGCGTAACTCTTAACGCTGCACAAAGAATAGTTACTTCACAGTTTTGATATGAAATCAGGAGCATACTTTTTCCGAAATGCTAGCTAACTTCCCTCAATCCTCCACATTTATTCGCAATAAAGTTTTATCAGCCTTAGCATCAAAACTAGTGTTCCAAGACACCTTTTCGACCGAACGAGCTATCGTGTTAAAACGTAACTATGCAATTCCTTGAAACTGCGAATCGCCAGGTGAGATATCATACATTATCGCAAGGTATGAACGATATTTATAATATATGAGATCTTATGGTATGGGTATGCTATTGAATAACTTTATATGATGAAGCCTGTATGAGGCTATTGCATCATAGAACTTGATCCTCAATTCATACCACTTCCAGCCCTGGCCTACACTTTGCATTTGAAGTGTACATTCCCAGGCAAAAGTTATCTACCCGAGACCACCAACATGCTCCTACAGACGGATGCAACTCAACGTCTACAGTGACCGCCACACTCGTACAATTCATCCGTGACTGCAAATAGTTCGCTGGTTAAGTATTTTTGTTACCTAAATAAAAAGCGACCAATCATACCAAATATAAGCTCGGGAATTTTAGTGCATATCGTTTACTGCTCAGCAAATTAAGCAATACACACGCCGTGAACTATAGTCCATAGTAAATGCTGCATGTTTTTAGTTTTATATTACTGCAGTCTTTGAATGTGCCGCAGCATTAAAACTTATGGTGACTGCAAGGTGCCTACAGCAAATTTCGGCGAGATATGTGATCAGCGACCGCGAGCTCCCCAGGGAATTGAAATTAGAGGGTTGTCTAAATATCAAGGGTGGGAAAAGGTTGAGCGTAAAGAAGCGGCAGTCATTTTTGGTATGCGTTTATGTAAGAAATTATCTCTTAAGAGGTGAAAGCCTACTCTTCCTCCTCTTATCATTCGCCTCTTGCCTCTTCTCTTTACCTATTTCTCTTTCGTTTTTTCTCTTGGCCTCTCATTTGAGTCATTACTAAGCATTTTTGATAATTAATCAATTGCCGTCGTTAAAAGTAGTTGTTAGACACATTGGTCATTTGTAGTCATTACAAGTAATTAGTATATTCATTTTAGTCATCACCAAGTATTTAGTCATTCTAAGCAATTGTAGTCATTTGTTGCCCTTTTAGTCATTACTGTTCATTACTAAGCATTTTCAGTCATTTCTAATCAATTGCAGTCAGCATGAAACATATTGGTCATTTACAGTCATTACATGTCATAACTACTCATTTTAGTCATTCTACCCCGCCGGGGTGGCGCAGTGGTTACGGCGCTCGAATACTGTTCCCAAGGACGCGGGATCGAATCCCGGCCTCGGCGGCAGCTTTTCGATGGAGGCGAAAAGCAAGGCGCCCGTGTGCTGTGCGTTGTCAGTGCACGTTAAAGAACCCCGGGTGGTCGAAATTTCCGGAGTCCTCCACTACGGCGTCTCTCATAGCCTGAGTTGCTTTGGGACGTTAAACTCCACAAACCAACCAACCAACCATTTTAGTCATTCTAATCAATTGTTGTCGTTGGACATATGGTTGATTACAAGTCATATTAGTCATTAAAACATTAACCAATCTCTGTTATGACTTCTATTAATCACTATCAATCATTTTTTCATTCTTTAATCTCTCTTCATACGGCGGACATTTCCTGATGACGCGTCCGGCGGCCACGTCCAGCCGACTCACCACGAGCCTAGAAAGGTGTTCGCCTTAAAAAACGCCAAATGGCAGTATACATCCTCCCTGGTGCGTGTAAGGAAATTACGGGCAGCGAATGCAGCTGAAATTGTATTGCATTAAATCTTAAGTACAGCTCTCGAAAGAGCCTCCGGGCTGCTCAGCTTTCGTGAATACCGCGCGCGTTTCGTCAGTACGAAGGCAGATCGCCCATTGCGCAATTAAATGACCTCTAATGCAAGTCTCAAACGAAACGGCAGCGAAATATACTTCTAAATAAAGCTCTTGAGCCTCAGCACTTATATTTCTGCTGTTAAAGGCTCCCTGAAAGGTGCTTCCTCTAGTAGTCTAATGCAAGAACTTCATAGAGCTGGTCTTCGTGACTATTCGAGTAAATTTAAATGCGTTGCGTGGAGCTCATAATTTACAAGCAATTTTAAAAGGAAAACACTCCTGGAGATTGTTCGCAATCGATTAGAGCGACACCACCTCGCGCCCAAAAACCTCCTCGATGACGTCATCGTGGCTTGTGCATTCAATTGGACGCTCTTATGTGGTGGCGCCCGACTCAGTGTGAAAGAATAGCTCGTAGCTCGTTTGGTCGAAAAGCCATCACAATTATGGACGATGGAGGCGAAACGAAGAAGCATCCGTGTACTGTGCGATAACTCCAAAAAATGACTCCAAAGCTATCCACTACGGCACCTCTTTCCCTCTTTCCGCTTTCACTCCCACCTTCCTCCGCCGGGGTGGCGCAGCAGTTACGGCGCTCGACTACTGTTCCCAAGGACGCGGGATCGAATTCCCGGCCTCGGCGGCCGCTTTTCGATGGAGGCGAAAAGCAAGGCGCCCGTGTGCTGTGCGATGTCAGTGCACGTTAAAGAACCCCAGGAGGTCGAAATTTCCGGAGTCCTCCACTACGGCGTCTCTCATAGCCTGAGTCGCTTTGGGACGTTAAACCCCACAAACCAACCAACCAACCTACCCTTGCGGTGTGGTGTGTGTGACAGATACAGCGCCTTTCCTTTCAACCAATTATTATTATTATTATTATTATTATTATTATTATTATTATTATTATTATTATTATTATTATTATTATTATTATTATTATTATTATTATTATTATTATCATCATCATCATCATTATTATTATTATTATTAACAGGGTTACGACGCCACAACCCCATGACCTCGTCCAGGTATTCACACACTCCACATTAAAAATAAAGCTGTATAACGAATTGAAGGCGGGCCCAAATGAAGCCAAAATTGGCGAGAAGGTTCCTCTAGCTAATTGAGACGTATCAAATGTTAGATGTAATTAAATGAGTTGTGTTGGGTTGGGTGGCAAGTAATCCAGTGAAATGATTTCGTCCCCATTCGGGTTCGAAGCCAGGTCCTCTGCATACCAGAGACGGGTACGAAACGTATAGACCATGAAGGGTCTTTTGTTTTTGTTGTCTTATTTGACAACCAACACAGGCCGATCGATTTTGAAAAAGTGAGCCGGTTTACATGAATACTCCTAACTATAAAGCTTTTAAATTAATTACTTTTTCAAGTACATTGATAAATCCTGGTACATAAGACTGAGTTTTCAATACATCAATCATCTGTCGAATAGAATTCCCAAAATACTCTTGGATTGGTTTGCCATAAATATCACCACGGCGAACAGCCATTCATCTTTTCCACATACTATGCAAGCCTAATAACAATATTATATCATACGGAACACTGCCGTCGTTTTCTACAGCCAAGAACCGAATTCCATGGGGGTTTAAAGGAAAATATTTGTGCAAAGTTCGCTGTAGGAATACCCCATCCTAACTACACAAACGCATGTTCAATAGTCTCCGACTTTCTATGTTCTTGTAGGCCACGAAGGGTCGTTGGTATCAAGCTTGTTAGAGGGACACCTAGTGAACGCATTGTGGTGCGTATGGCTTACCAGGTCCGCTCGAGTGTGCTTCCATCGAGCGGCCGTGGACTACTATGTTCAAAATGTTCAAAAAAAAAAAAAAACTACTATGTTCAAAAGCCATGCCTTTACTTTCAAGCCGAACCTAAGCGTAGCCATGCAGATAGCTCTCGCGTAACTCCAGGTTTAACCACAAGCTAAACCACAGCTAATGTTCTGTTTCCGGCTTTGCGTGCTGTGCCATAGCTCAGGTCATCGAACCAAGCTAAAGGAAGCGCGCTTCTCAACACGCTCTCAGCAATTGTGAAGGGAGGCAAGCTACTAAGTGTCCGAGGCGCCCGCTGCTCAAAGTTCCAGCGACCACATGAAAGCTGGGCCAACCGGCTGGGTGCTTCCTTTCATGATTTCTTGCTCGCCGGCGCGGCGTGTACTGAGTTGAGGGGGTAGAGGAGGGGCATCATTTCCGATAGCCAGATGATCGGTGCTAATGAAGCTAGATACCTATTGCTTCTGCGGTTTTCTAGTTTTTGTTGTTGTAGTGGTTATTAACGCGATAGCATTAAGGACCCCGTGTCGCAGAAAAGTCGATGTCGTCATCGGCGGCTGCCGTCCCACGTCGTCCAGCGTTGGCCGTGAGCGAAAAATCCCAGAAGCATTAATAAATAAAAACGAGTAGGAAAAATTGCCGACTTGAGGAATCGAACGTGGGCCTCCGGGTTGCGAGACGAGCACGCTAACCACTCCGCCAAGCCAGCTTTTTTTTTCATTACCAATTTTTTAAGCACACAGCATACACTCTGAATACACAACAACAAAGCAAAAAAAAAAAAAAAAAAGGAATGCTAAAAGCACTAGACACGTTCTGCCTAAAGCGCTAGATTTAAAAGGGCTTTACTGAAGCCAGCTGGTCCAGTACAGGTAGCCACTCCGGAGAACTATCTTGTGCACGCAGAATTTCTCTCAGGTATACCACGCTCTCGATGAAGTAGTGTCGAGCGGGGTGTACAACGGTTCCGGGGCAATCTGTTTCACGCAGTTCAAAATGGGGGCCTTGGGTGGGGCGACATTGAGCATTAACAAACAAAGATTACGGAACTGATACACGGTCCAGAATCAGAGTGATAAGCCTGTATGCCGGCGGCTGTTAAAAAACAACAAATACTGTTTTGAAGGTTTCGCGGCATTACTCCCCCCTTAAAAAAAAACATCGCCTCGATGTTCCAGAACAAAGAAACTTAAACATAAACACTGCAAAGTTTAAACGCCACAGATTCTTTAACGCGCGTAATATGGCTTCAGTCGTACAACATGTACAATTTCTGGGCATGCGCGTCGCCGTTGTGATGCTGACGTTCCGTCGGGAATGACCTCATAGTCCAGTGGTCCGACGCGGCGAATGATTTTGTACGGCCCAAAGTATCGACGCAACAACTTTTCACTAAGTCCGCGACGGCGAATTGGTGTCCAAACCCACACTTGGTCTCCTGGATTGTACTCTGCGTGGCGCCGTCGTAAGTTGTATCGTCGGCGGTCGGTGTGCTGTTGGTCTTTAATACGCAGCCGTGCGAGTCGTCGGGCTTCCTCTGCACGCTGCAGGTTGGCGGCGACGTCGAGGTTGTCCTCGTTGGTTACGTGCGGTAGCATTGCGTCGAGCGTCGTCGTGGGCTCCCTACCGTACACAAGCTTGAACGGGGTCGTTCTGGTCGTCTCCTGGAACCCAAGCTCAAGTTTCGCCGCGCGATGCCAGCGCCGCATTCCTGGCATGGTGGCGAAATGTGAAACGATGGGACGTCGCCGGAGCAGACGCTCCGCTAGCTTCCTGTGCACGTGCAGCGGTCGAGTTGCGCCTGGCGGTTATTTGGCGATACAAAAACGCTTCCGCTGATGCGAAACGGAGGTACTAAGTAGCATTTTGTCATGGGTAGCCACAATAGTAGGCGAAGCGCCAAAAGACGAGGCTCACGTGTGGAACTTTGCAGATTTCATTGGAAACGTTTCCACAAGACCTGTTTTCCAACCGCATGACAGCATTCTGAGAAGTCTCGCGTTCTTTGAGGAAACGAAAAGGGCCAATTTTCCCCTTCTCCATAAACTCAGAAATGTTCGACAGTTGACAAAGACGTCTTAGAGAGGCATCAAAAGAGTACAGTGGTTTAACACCATGTATACGAAGTGAAGGGGGTGGAGGATTATTCTGCTCTTCGCTCCGCGCGTGTCTTGCTTTGCCGATTTTCTGTGCTCTCTCCCTGCTTTTCGAGTGCTCTTAAAGCAACCAAATCAACAGATATCCAGCGTGCGACGTCCGCGATCGACATTGATATGTGAATGTGCCCTATGACCAAGAAAATGTCTAGGAACGAGGCCTTTTTGTGTGTCCCACTGAGCACAGAATATCTTGTAGCTGTCTTGATATGTCTATATTGGTCACATATATTTTGAGCTATCAAATACATCTACAAGACGTCGCTTGGTGCTAGTCTAGAAGACATCATCGGCAAGATGTCTGGAATCTGTCTAGTGAAGAATTTTTATGTCTTCAGCTACGCAAGACAGTTATTAGCCGGCTAACGCCAGATGTCTTCTAGAGTTCTGCTTCAGAAGTCTACCATACTTCCTAACAAGACGTTTCAGGGTCACATATGCGCCTATAGTGCAATATGTACACAATTTAACTGGACGACACTGTTCTGCATACTCTAAGTATAAATTGTCGAAGGTTTGTTCTAGCAATTTTTCAGCTTGCAAAATACTGTATCCAAAGTGCCTGCGCTTTTGAATTAAGCATGCAATTTGGGCTGTTTCCAGCATGCAGGACCAATATGGCACCAAGAAATGCTGTTTAGGCGATGGGTATCTGAACATAATGTACAAAAGCCGCTGACACCTTCATTTCTGCAGCCGATAGCCACACGCGTACTGTGTTCGACCTCACTCGGCGCAGTCCAGTCCGCCGGAAGACTCCAAACTCCGAGTGTTCACAACGACAAAGTAAGCTAGAGATGTATCCGTGTGTGATAAAAGCCAGTAGTTCGCACAGAGGAAAGATTTGCTGCGCCGATGTTAATACGGAACGCCAGCTATGCACGATCCGCCATTCCCAAACTTCGCGCGCCGTGGCCTTTTCGCACCCCTCCTCTTTACAGCGAGATAGAAAATAGTGCGCCAAAATAATTACGCAAGACGCAGGTTGTATATACCGTTTTGAAACAAATACGTCATAAGCAACAGTTACATTTTACTTGTATAGCTTGTTTTATGAAATATATTTCAGATTTCTATTGTTTTTAAAGTTATTGTATCAATGCGCTGCTCGGAGCTGGCCATTTCAAATTTTCGTCGTGTCTAGTCGTGTCTGCACGTTAGGCCGTTGGTTTGTGACTGCGTTGAAAATGTATCCCGCACAGCGGCTGCTACTTCTGGCTGCAAGGCAAGCTTCGTTGGGTGAGTAAGAAATTGTTTCTTCTAAATGAGTCACTTAATGGAGCAGTAAAGTGACTGAGTGTTTTCTTTTTACGATAAAAATGCTGCAAGGACCGTTGTTTGCATCCGCCGGCGCAGGCTGTATGGGCGAGCAAGATAGCGCGCGCGGACCGTTTAGTCAGTACGAAAGGCGGTGTTTTATGGCGCATCTATAGTTTTGTGCATGCAGGAAGGTTTTTCGCTTGTAATTCCACTCGCCGCGTTTCGTGAACTGCCATTGGCGGCGGAACCTCGCGATGTAATTCTTCAAAATGAGCTTGGCGATCCGACGTCTTTCGTTGATTGCCGCTGGTTCTAACACTTTCCCAGGAAACACAACTGAGCACGAAAGTCTGCATGCTTAGTGTGGCCTTCACTCTGCAGCAAGATACAGAAAATACGCACCGTCGAGTGGAAGCCGTGCATTGTTTCTCAGCCTGCAGAGCTTACGCGCTAAGTTATGCCGCGGTTGCGAAAAAGAAAGAGAACGATCTCAATAAGCCGCCTTAGAGGGGAGGGTAAGGTGCATTCTGGCCACAGCGACTCTCCCAACTGCTAGCAAAATACTCTCGGCCTGTTCACAGGCACAAGTTGAAACACATAGCGAGATAGGAACGGCGTACGAACATTCTGCAGTGATTTAATTTTAATAGTTCATAAAATGTTTACAGTCAGCCATTACATTGCCGTGATTAAGTGGTTTTACATTTTCATATAGTCAGAAAGCACAATTTAGTTCTTTTTAAGTTCCTGAACTGCATGCTGTGTGATGTGCTGGTGCTCTATTTGCTTTGGTCCTCAGTTTTTTTTTTTTTATTCGCGGAAATGTTTTAAGAAATTAAGCTTCAGTTGAATTGGTACAGAAAGAAATCGAAAGCAAATCTTTCAGACGGACCTCATATAACGAAAAGCCTATTATAATACACAAAAACATATCAATTTCATTTGTTTTCTTGCTTCAGGGCCAATAGACTCTTCCTATCCAGAACTGGGAAAAGAAAAGAGAGTACTGAATCATAACTTACTTTTAAGGCGTATAGAATGTAGCCATGTTATAAATGGGTTCAGTGTATGCCTTCTGGCTGTCCTCAACAACAAAGCTGTGACTCCACGCAAACCTTTTGATAGCATATGGACTCCTCCCGAAGTGAAGGTGTTTGGCATCAAAGGTGAAATACCTTCATTTAATTTCAGTTCAGTTCAGTCATGTCCGACTCTTCGTGACCCTATGGACCATGTCACGCCACGCTTTCCGGTCTCTCACTATCTTCCTAGCATCACATAACTTCCTCTGCAGTGCCTCGAGGATGCCATCTAACCATCGCGTTCGCTGCCTACCCCTTCTCCGGCGACCCTCAACCTTTTCCAGCATCAAATCTTTCTCCAGCGACTCCTCTCTTCTCATCAGATGACCAAAGTAGCTGAGCTTTAACTTTAGAATTAATTAACTTAGAATTAACTTTAGAATTTAGAATTTAATGCTCTTTTTCACATTGTGCTGTTGTGTCTGTGTTTGGTGCTCTTGTTATTTTGTGTCTGCGGGAATTTTCATGTAAACAAAACACTTACCCAACAGCTCAAGCAAGTGAGCTATGCATTCTTTTTTTTTTTTTTTTTTGCTCTGGGTGCATGCTCACTGTTTAAAATATTGCTTTCATTTGTTCTAGGAAAACCTGGTGATGCATACATACGTAGGTACCTACATATATACATGCATAGATACATACATAGGTAATGCATCCATACATAGATACATGATACATAGATTTATTTCTTCTCTACATATGTCGAATGAAACACTTAGTAAACTCAGAGGCAGGAACCTTACCCAGCATAGAAAGTGACTCTCAATAAAAAAAGAAATGTATAAATCAGGAAAATGGTGGTTCTCTTCAGGTGTGTCTGTTGGTGAAGACAAGAAAATGTTTTAGCCTTCGAGGTCATCAAGGAGTTATTAATATACATATATTATACTCAGCACTATTTTGTGCTGCTAGTGCGTGTCTTGGTTAAACATATTTCTATTGTGTACTCAGTACTCTCAACCTTATGTGACATATTTTGAGGTTAAATTCTTATCCTATGTTTTGTAGTCAGTGATTTGCTTTATTAAACTTCACAAGAAATCTTTAAAGCATTGCAACACCTTGCAGGTTGCCACCACCTCCACGGCTGCCTAGCAACTATCCTTTTCCTGTCTGTGCTGCAAACACAACTTAGCAATGAGGGCCACAGGACTGACATCTCACTGGGCAGTCGCGGGCTACTGACTGAATACACAGGTATGGTTTGACTGTGCCAAAAACTTAGAGTTGCCAACAGTGGGACTTTTTCCTTCTGTTTGGGAGCTCATATATCTAAATCGTGCTTTTGATTTTAATCCTGGCAGGTGTGACATGGAAAGCCTTCAACACCAATGAAACTTAGTTTTGCCGACGTCACAAAAGAGTGGTTGGTGTTTGCCTTGTGACAAAGACCAAGTCCACATCTAAAGGCGCTGCACAACCACCATGAACAGTGCCACAATAGCAAGCAGCTGGGATCAAGGCACCTTCTGTGCTCATTTACAACTCAAGTTTGAAGCTTTGTAATTTTGCAAAGGTAGGCCTCCAACAATTGACAGAGAGGAGCCTCCCAATCAATTGAGCCACAAAGGAATTCCCCCTTTCATGGCAGTAGGTGACAAAAAGAGGCAGTGCAGCTGGTGTTCAGTACCGATAAAGAAAAAGCTGCCCAGCCTAGTTAGCTGTGGACAAGGGCTGAAGTGGTACCAGTGTTGAGAACGATCTGATTGGCAGAAAAGCCTCCTTTGAGGGATATTCGCCCCTTCATTCTTAATTTGTAACTGACTGCAGTGGATCTGATAGCCCCGGAAGTTTTCTTTTTTTTTTTTTTTTCAATTTTCTCTGCCCTCTAGGGTTGTACAGAATAACAGATGCACAACCCATGCCAGCTCCCTCATTTTACGATGCTTTCATGCCGGAATGTTGGCAGTGGTATTCAGACCTTGTTTTTTTTTTCAATGCCTTTTCTCCATGCATAATAACAGGCTATTTAGCGTAACACAGTCGCACACAAGACAGAGGACACCATCAGCACTTACAACTGTTCAGCGGAAAGCAGCCGATATACATAGCCTACTCAGGTGATGCGCACGGGTACAAGGCAACATGGAAACAGCACCATTTTGTCAAACTATGCGTGAGAAATTTTTCTTCAGTCTCATAAGAAAAACCAATTTGCTGCTGACACAGCTGTAACCTGCTTTTTTATATGAAGGGCTTCTAGTGTTTCATGAGCCGTTACCCACAGTTTTCACAATTGGTGCAAACCCTACGGTGCAAGAGAAGTCGCTCACCTTCATTGTTAATGTCTTTTGCATGTTCCCTAAGTTGGCCATTGACGCAGAATCCTGCTTGTGCAAAATAAGATTTTTCTACATGACAGTAGAACTTTATAGACGGTGGTGCACTTTACGAAATGCTGGCCATGTCTCTTCTGACAGCCGACCTGTTTGCTTTCGTAGCTTATGTGATGGCTTAGCTGAGCAAGCTTTCAGGGAGCAGAGGATACCATCTATACATTAAACAGGTTTGAGCTGTGTCAGTGACACTTCAGCTTTTCTTTGAGGCTGAACAGATATTTCTCATACCTGCTTTGATAAGATTGGTGCTGTTTTCCTGTTGCCTTGTACATGTGCACATCAGCAGTGAAAGCTATGCATCGACTGCTTTCCCCTAAATAAACAGTTCTAGTAAGTACACGTGGTGTCTTCTTTCTTGTGTGTGTCTGTGTTATGCTAAATACCTTTTTTATTTCTGAAAACCAACTATCTCAGCAATTAACTTCCTTCTTTTTATACCAGCAGAATGTGAAGAGCAGCACCGTGTGCAATACTGAATTTTATTCTCTTTTTTTTTTTGCTGTGCCTTCTGTACTCCTCGCAAGCTGTTTGCTGCACTACAAAAGGTAAGGGCAGTTGGTGCCATCATGGCTGGTTCATGCTGCCCTTATCTTTTGTAGTGCTGCAAACAGCTTTTGATATGGAATATAGTGGTTGGTATGTACAATGACAGGGATGCGAAACTTTTGCTCCTTCCTTTTTTTTTCCTTATGGTGCCTTCTAGTGTTTCTTGTAGAGTGATGTATGACCCTTAACTGCTACCTTTTCCTTAGTACTTTTTAGTTATGATAGTAGAATGTAACTATGACAGGCATGCAGCCATTGCATTTTTTTTTCAGTGCATTCTAGTCATGCTAACAGGAACAGCAGCAGTGAAGCAGTCTTGGCTTCTTTTTTTTTGCAGTGTAGATTTTTTAATGGAATTGATGTCGTGCCTATTGCTCAAGTGTTTGTGCAGTTTCTACAAGATGTATGTATGACCAGCATTCAGTTGGTGACATGCATGCACATATAGTATGAAATGCAACACGTGATGATGGTCCTTTGTGAAAGCGCCTTTTTCTGTATACTGAAGCTTTTTCATTCGAATTTGTTGCTTTGTTTTATTTTGTACAAACATTATGCAGATAGTTCGTTCGACCACTCAACCAGTTTTGTACACTTTTGCATACCTATCCCTGTTTATTTCTAGTCATTTCCTGTTCTTGTTTGGAGTATGGATGTTGTCATTCTTTTGTAAAAAGATCATTTTAAGCTTGGAGAGAACTGCATTATTATTTTGTCATTTTCATACCACTTGTAGTGTCTAGTTTCTGTGCTTGTAACTTCGTAGCGCACTGTTGAAAAAAAAATCAAATATATGATTTACACATTTTGTTTCCTAGCACCTTTTGTAGTTATTGCCGAATCTCCCAAAGAGCACCCAACCATGGCTGTCCACCGTACAGTGTGGCATGTTTTGTAACAAAGAATGTGTACAGTTCTCACTGTTTGCAGTTTTAATGTCTGTGAGAATGAATGGCAATGTGCATCATTCTTTACATGTCATGTGTTCATGAGTTGGCTCTTTCTGGTGTTTTCTTCCTTGGTACAATATTAGGCTTCAGAGAACCACATTTTTTCATTTGCATACTGTTGCTTGTGGCTTTCCTTGCTTTTAACATGCATGAGATTAAGTTGCCTATTTGCAATGTATAATGTTGAGGAAATTAAAGAGTTCTGTAGTTTACTCATCTCATTTTCTAGCATTGGGTGCAGTTACTACCAAACTTTCTAAAGAGCACCTGATGGCCATTAACAGTGAAATGTGGCACGCTTTGTAATAAAAACATACAGTTCTCATTACTAGACAACAGTTGTAGTGCGTGAGTATTAATGATTTACAATTGTACATCAGTTTAGCTTGCATCATAACTGAATGTGTGAAAGAGCACTGTGGGTGTGTGACGGCAATGCAGCTTTAGTTGTAGTAGCATCTGGTGAGACTATTTTTTGTCTGGCAGTGGTGTTGAAAACCTCTACAAATACATAAGCATTTCAGACAGTTTTGCGAGAAATAGCAGGGAATAAATAATTTAGAGCATTGCAGGAGATTCTAGAGCTCATTTTAGACATTCAGAATCTATTTTAATGATCTCTAGATGATGACTTGCAAGACGTCTTGCAGCTTAAAAAAGTGGGTGCATTAGTTGAGCTAGAAGGCAGCTACAAGAAGTACCAAGACATATAAAAACATCTTTCATATCTTGTCAAAGCATCTTTTAAATGTCTATCAGCTGTCTTGGGTGCCACTTCAGATGTCTATAAGGTGACTTGTTTATCTTGGGCAAGATGCCTTATAGCTATCTGCTAGACTGACTTACGTTTAGTAAGTTATTTGTCTTCCAGATTTCTAGGAGATATCTTGCAAGACGTCTTGTAGCCTAAAAAAGTGGGTGCATTAGCTGAGCTACAAGATCACTACAAGAAATATCAAGACATCTGGCAATGTCTTGCATATCTTGTCGAGACATATTATATACGTTTAGTAGCCATCTCAGAGGTCTACTGAGACATCTATCGGGCATCTTGCTTGTCTTGGCAAGACAGTTTATAGCCGTCTCATAGATGGGTTGGTGTTTACTGGGTGTGTGTGTGGGGGGGGGGGGGGGGGGACATGCTTGGTTGAGCCGCTTTTACAGATTTCCGCAAATTGGCCAATAAATGAACCAACATTATTATTATTCATAACAAAAATATGTTGGAAGTGCAATACAAAAGCGATCCTAGTTATGGCTCGATTGACATTACTCGCACGGAGCACCCTATTCGCGTCACAGGTTTCGTAAATGCAAACCAAATATAAATGAAGCACAACCATTTAGTAAGAACCGAAATAAAGCACGATTGTAGTACAAGCTTGGATTTCACCTTCCTTCCCAGCCAGCGAGCCGGTTATGTCGCGTGCAGCACGCAGAGCACGCATGTGCTTTTGAGACTGCTAGCATTCGTGCCTTTGAAGAAACACCTCCTTCGGACTATAGCTTATTCTTCTACTGCAAGATTTCCTTTAGTAACGTCGTAATAATAAAAACAAAACCGTATATAGATCTCATGCTACAGGCCAAAACGATGATCGACAAGCGAGCAGCTTTATTTCAGAGTACTGGTAATACTTCCGTAGTTTTTAAACATAATATAATGTAGCGTGTGCAACAGCAGCCGCTAGGCGGCTGCTTATCGAGAGTCTCGTGCGCGGACTCGAAGTGGCCCCGTGGCGTTCGATGAAAAGAAGCTGAAGTCGACTGCTGTCACTCTATAGTGAACTAGAATATATGTCACTCGGTGCTCTGTACCTGCTCTCCTGTGCCTGCTAGACCACCCCCCTATTAAAAACCAACCTTCTGGTTACGGGCCTAAACGGCTACGTGACAATATGCGACAATATAGTTACATAGCTGACTTACCTCGAACTAAACTTCCTACGTTTTCGCTAACGTGGGAAACGCATTCACAATCAATATTTACTCATCGCCGTCTGTCGTCTGCTCTACAGTGCAGACGTGAATAAAATTTTTCTCGCCTATAATTACGTTTCCTCCATGGAAATACGCGGCAGGTTGTTCAATCATCGAGACGGAATGCAGGCGGCATGTCGCGATGCGCCTGCCGGGGCGCGTCAAGGCGCGTGCTCGTTCGAGAGAAAGCGCGTGGCGCACGTCGCGAAGGCAGCGAGCCGAACCGGCGGCGTCCCAGTGTATGTTTTCCTGCCACAGATGGCGTTGCCCATCAGGAGCCGCAGCGCCACCCAGCGATGCTTTGGGAGCCGCAAAGATCACGTACGGCAAGATGGCGTCCCAGGTCTTGTGTTCAGCGTCGACGTACATAGCGATCATGTCCGCGATCGTTTTGTTCAGGCGCTCCGTAAGGCCATTGGTCTGGGGATGGTACGCAGTTGTTCGTCGATGACTTGTATGATCGTATTCCAGGATGGCTTACGTCAACTCTGCCGTAAACGCCGTTCCTCTGTCCGTGATGAGCACTTCTGGGGCGCCATGTCGCAAGAGAATTTGTTCGACAAAAAAATTGGCGACTTCTGCCGCGGTACCATTTGGTAATGCTCTTGCTTCGGCGTAACGGGTAAGGTAGTCAGTGGCCACGATTGGTTTCGCGGCACTATTATGTATGCATAGCGTATGAAAAACGCGTATGGATGTCAGGCATGAGCCCACTCCGCCAAGCCAGCTAGATGGTTTGAAATGGACAAAGGCGCGTCTATTAATTGCGGTGTTGTCTCAGAAATGTCCCTTAGAGAAATGTATTGTGGCGTATAACAATAATTATGAGCATGTAAATTACAGAATTACAGAACACGCAGTTAAGCGAGTGGCAAATTACTTTTGCTGTACTTCCTCTTCGCTTGGCGTGCACGTAGCGCCATCATGCACGAAATAAGATAGACAGGGCATGGCCTCCGAGATCTTCATCGCGCCGGCTCGGATCGGCAACGATGTTGCCGACGAACTACGACTGCAACTTGAGGCCCACGCGTTTCGGCAAGCCTGGCTGGCAGCGCTTCAACGTCCCGGAAGGATTAATAAATAAAAATGAGTATAGCAAGTTGCTCTATGTGGGAATTCGAAGCAGAGCCTCCCTTCTCAGTGGACGCCTCAGCCGCATTGTAAGCGAAAAAACGCTGAGAATCACGTTTCAGCACAAGTAATTACCAAAAAAGTCATGCTTTGGACAAGTTAACGAGTGTTGTATCATGTGAACTACGTCTTTGTGTCACTCAAAAGCACGACAAGCAAATGAGTAGGCGGTACGAACGGGGCGCGATAACGCAATTGCGTTCCATTCTTAAAGGCGAAGCTTAAGCGTCCTCCAAAATTTTTTTTTTTAATATATATGCAAAATGAAGGAAAATATGTTTGTCAGCCCCGGTATCTGCTATCTGAAGCATCTGAACTGGGGCGGCGGAAATAAAGGGATAACGAGGAAGGGGTAGATGAAATCAGAGTTTGGTAAACAGCTTTTCATTGGCCCTTTAAATTATGCGTTGGTATAGCGCTAAGCTGAGCTTTATCAAATTGGACGGTGCAATTTTTAGCTTGAATAAGATTTGCGAACTGGATAAAGTGTGATAACATTTGTTGCAGAGTCAGAAAAAAGTGGGTGCAGGGGCCAAACTAAGCTTGCCTCATATCTCTGCCGCGGTAGCTCAGTGGCTAGAGCGTTCGACTGCTGAGCCCAAGGACGCGGGATTGAATTCCGGTCGCGGCGGCCGCTCTTCAGTGGAGGCGAAGGCAATGGGCGCCGGGTAGTCTAAATTTCCAGAGCCCTCCACTACAGCGCCCTCTATTGCCTGAAATGCTTTTTTTTTTACTGATTTATTTGTAGGAAGGGAAAGGCGCAGTAACTGCCTCGCTTGTTTTCTGTGGACACCGCAACTGCGCTGTAGAGGAAGGGAGGAAGGTGGGAGTGAAAGTGGAAAGAGGAGCCGTAGTGGAGGGCTACGGAGTAATTTCGACCACCTTGGGATCTTTAACGTGCGCTGACATCGCACAGCACACGACGCCTCTTCGTTTCGCCTCCATCGAAACGCAGCCGCCGAGGTCGGGTTCGAACCCGGGAACTCCGGCACACTAGTCGGGCGTCTTACCACTGCACCACCCCGGCGGGGCAAGCTTTGGGACGTTAAGCCCCATCATAGCCTGTTCTGGTTGGTTGGTTGGTTGGTTCATAGGAAGGGAAAGGCGCAGTATCTGTCACACTTGCTCTGTGGACACCTGAACCGCGCCGTAAGAGAAGGGATGAAGGTGGGAGTGAAATTGGATAGAGAGAAAGGGGGGCCGTGGTGGAGGGCTACGGAGTAATTTCGACCACCTGGGGATCTTTAACGTGCGCTGACATCGCACAGCACACGGACGCCACTTCGTTTCGCCTCCATCGAAACGCAGCCGCCGAGGCCGGGATTCGATCCCGGGAACTCCGGCACAGTGGTCGGGCGTCTTACCACTGCACCACTGTTCTATTTTCCGTGCCTGGTCATCGGCGCCAAGGTCAATGGCGGCCGACCGTCGTACTTTTTGTCAAGGCTGCGAGTGGCGCCTCTACCTTGAGAATTCCATGTGGCCGTGGTTGCCCTTCAGGAACCTGGCGCAGGTGTCAAGCCCACAAACTACACCACATTTCAGCACAATCCGCAGACATGTATACTTGTTCACAAGCAATATACTGCGCAGGAAGTCATACTCCCCACAACACCTCCCTTTCCGTACACGATGGTGTCGGTGCTTCCCATAAGGCTGTCTGATCCACCTATACACATTCTAAACATTTACTGCCCTCCGAAAGTTAAGAACATTACATTCAGTGAAATTTTCACACAAGCTATGCAGGGGCCGAATCCACGAAATAGTTCGCTTTGGAAGGCGTTCGCTTGGCCGTGACGTCAATTTGACGTAGGCATTGGGGGAGAAGGGTGGGATGAACGCTGGGGGCAGAGAACAGCCAATCGGCTTTGCTGGGCGGTCCCATCTCGGTTGCTCTGCCTTGGCGCGTGCCTTCTCCTCGGGAGTCGGAGGAAACGACACCCAGTTTTTCTCCGTGCCGACACGCAGGATTGCCTGAGCGACGGCCAAACTTGTCCGGCTCACCGATGACTGCCGCCTGGAAGCCTCCAGTAGCGAAGAACCGCAGCGCACCGAGTACTTTCCGCTCTGTTGTGAGCGCGTTTCCTCGTTGGGCCAAGGTGGGTTTTAGCTCTTCGCCCGCGTACAAGCCCCTTCGACAGTCTGAAGGGCCTACGGAAGGCATCGTCAGACATGTCGAAAGGATCGTCATGTGCGCGCGACCGCTGAAGCCACCGATCACATCGCTGAGCACTGCGAACAACAGCGCGGCGACGGGGGGCACGTGCGGCATGATTCTCGCGCTGAAGCGAACGCCACTTACCGAGTTCCACACACAGCGACCGAACGCGTTCGCTTTTATTTGATTGACATGTCTCGTGACGTCAACGAAATCCGTGGTCCCGCCTTCGTGAAATGGCGTCACCGCCAGCGGTGGCGGCACGCGACCAATGGAGCGAGGCGGCGAGAGAGAAAGCGAACGCGTTCCAAAGCGAACTCTTTCGTGGATTCGGCCCCAGGTGGCGGGTCGGTGATTTCAATGCTCCAAGCAGGCTCTGGAGGTATCCCCGGGATGACACACGTGGGAGGAAACTCGCTGAACTTCTTTCCACACTTGGACTGCCATATCAAACTGTCCGGTACCTCAACCCGTTACCCAGGCATGCTGTGAAACAGTTCGTGCTCTTGCTCGTTGAGTGCATGTACCAAGTCTGGTCTGCCAGGTGCGCCGCTGCTTTTTCGCGCAGTGTCCCAGGCCTTCACGAGGTACTTGCACGAGTCCGCAGGGAGGTCTGGTTTCACCTAAGCCGTGAGCAGCGTCACCTCAGCGAGCAAGACTTCATAGACATGTGGAGCAGGCCACCGATTATTTGCGAGGTTTCTGGGCGTACCATAACAGTATCGATATGAAGCCCTTTAAAGTTACAGTTGTCCTTCAGGGCATCCGAGGTCCAAAGAAGGTCCAGTCTCCCTGTGTTTGGCCTGCTATCACAGCGGGGACCTTAAACGCAGTTGGCATAGTGTTCGGTGACTGCTGTGTGCGTGTCACCACACGAATGCCCCCTTGCCAGGGTATGGCCATCATCCCGAATCAAAATCCTCCTCCCCCCGGACATCCGGGAGGAGGGGGAGGTACCGGGGATGATGTATGAATGATGACGGGCAGATAGGTTATGTGAGACCTTGAGGTGCGGTGCCTTCTGGTGCCAAACCTCCTCCCATCTGACAACGGTACCATTCACACTGACCCCGCCAACCCAACACCTCTCGGAAATTCGATTCAACGAGACACTTGCCCGGACCTCACATTTACACGCAACATATTCCATGTCGACTGACTGAATACAGAGGAACCTCTTGGTAGTAATCACTGTATAATTAACACAACAATCTACATACGTCCACTGAAACGCCCACAAACAAGCCTGTGTCCCAGACTGGACAACTTTCCGCACCTCTCTGTCTATCATAGACTCCCTCCAGTCGGGATATGACACGTGGTGCAAATCACTCACATCTGAACTGAGACAACACGAAAAGCATATACAGCTCACGGAAACGCAAACTGACGTGAATAATCACCTCCTACGTCTTTGGAAGGCCTGTCGCAGCCTCACCAAAAGATGGAGAAAACAGAAACATAACAGACGACTCAAGAAGCGCATCCTCGAACTCACACAGCAAGCCGCCGACTATGCGGCCCAGTTAGCCGACACTAACTGGGTGGACAGGTGCAACACGGCAGCACACCAGATGTCTGGCCGCAATACGTGGCGCCTGTTCCACGTTCTCATTGATCCCACGGAAACTCAGCGCCACTTACATAAGGTCATGCACAACTTCACAGGAATGACAACACAGCTAGCACACGCGCTAAGTGGCCGATACCTGTACACCACCAAGGACCCCAGGGCGGTTATGTACTCGTGTGCAGGCAAAGAGAACACGGGGCTGGACACACCGTTCCAGCTGCACGACTTGCGGGCGGCAATAGGCAAGATGAAGCGCGTAACTGCACCCGGGCGCGACAAGGTTACGGTCAAGCTTTTGGCCAACCCTCCCGACGCAGCTTATGTCGTGCTTCTCAAATACATTAATAGCATTTGGGATGGAGAAACTCCTCTCCCTCTCGACCGGAAGTCTGCTCTCGTGACCTTCATCCTGAAGGCCAGCAAACCTATTGATGTGGTGAACCTTCGCCCTATCTCCTTCACGTCTTGTGTCGGCAAACTGATGGATACGATGGTGCGTGACAGACTCCGAATGTTTTGAAACACAGCACATTTTCGCGGACACCATGTTCGGTTTCCGCCCTCATAAATCAGCACAAGATATACTTCTGCAGCTCCACCACGACATCTTAGATCCTGTCGAATGTCCCCATAACGACAAGGTAGTCCCGGCCTTAGGTCTTAGCATTTAATATCAAGCTAATCCTCGACCACCTCAGTCACACCAACTGCGGCCACAAAACCTTCAATTACATAAGACAATTTCTTACAGACCGCCAAGCCTACATACGCATACGAGATGCGGAACACGGGTATACACCATCGGCTCGAGGGGAACACCTCAAGACGCGGTATTGTCTCCCCTCCTCTTCAATTTGGCTATGCTTCATCTTCCCTTCAAATTGCCTTCTCTTGCAGGTCGCAGCAACCGTAGTCAACGAATGCGCGACATACTGCGGACTGCAGTGCGCCCCAGCTAAATCTGAATTTGTACACATACAGTCATTGCCAAAGTGTAGAACCCAAGGGGTCTGGTTCTGAGCCACTTCGTGCGGCTTGTAATGGATCTCCAGTGTTTCATATTATCTTTATGGTGAGATTTTTTGCCCTATCCCCTCCAAATTGAAGGACCTCCACTAATGCTAACACAGCGCCACTACACGGCTCGAAAGCAGACCCCCCGGGCTCTACACTTTTGACAAAGGCTGTATGTCCCTCCCCTCGAGACACAACTCAGCTTCGCATAAGCCTGCACTCGGGACCAATCCGGGAGGCCAAAGAGATCCGCGTCCTTGGCCTCTTCATACACCATCAACGCAGGGCTGACACCACCCTGGCCAAACTTCGCACGGTGGGAGACCAGGTGGGCTGTATGGTCCGCCCGGTCTCCAACAAGCGTGGTGGATTACGAAGCAAGGATGCACTGCGGCTTGCCCATGGTTTTGTAACGAGCAGAATCCTCTACTCGACTCCCTACTTATACCTGTGCAAACACGATGATGACCAATTGGAGGCCATCCACCGGAAAGTCATCAAGCGGGCTCTAGACCTTCCGGTCAGCACTTCCCCTTCTGGCCCTTGGCGTGGTGAACACCTTCCGGGAGCTTCGAGAAGCCCACTTACTCAACCAATACACGCGTCTTACACAGACCACGTCCGGTCGCCGCCTCTTGGACCGGCTACGTATCAAACACGAATACCACATTGAAGAAAGGGTGAAAGTGCCAGAACCCTGGAGACGCGCCCTCCGGGTCCGACACAAATTACCCGCAACATGTCCAAAGAAGACCACAGCGGTCGTCGCCAGGCGCGCGCGGAAGCGTTGGAGCGTAAAGCCCCTCAATAAACTAAAAGTAGCGCCAACATGTGAAGTTTGCCGCCTGCCTCCTCTCCTGCGCTCTCTTTCGTCGTTCGACCCTCTCATTGGCCGAGCGCCGTCACGTGCGCGTGCGCGCTTTTTTTTTTGCTGGGCGTGCAGCTTCCTCCTTTCCAGCGGGGCGGGCGGCGCGCGCGCGGCACATATCGCCGTGTGTTTTGCTGCCACGCGGACTGCTACTAAATCGTTCCCGCTGGCTATTTAATTTTTTTTTCAAGCATGTTGCGCTCTTTGGCCGGCGGCTGATAGAAGCACGGTGGTGAAGGCGAGTTCAACCAACGCAGACATCGCGTACAAATGGTGTCACGCACTGACGGTTGAAAACGGAACCGTTTCAGCGCAAAATATAAAAAAAAACTGCTACCACGCTTCTCAAGTTTCATGGTAGCTTACAATTCAGTCCAACCTGCAAAGAAACCACACAGACTGCAGCTTCCGCAGCCTAGTTAATTTTTTTTTCAAGCATGTTGCGCACTTTTGTCAACGGCTGACGGACTCAAGGAGGTGAAGGCGAGTTAAATCGACGCCAAAATCGTGTACGTATGGTGACACACCATGGCAGCTGAACAAGGCACCGTCTCAACGCCAAATATAAAAAAAAATAACTGCTACCTCCCTCCCCAAGTTTACCGGTAGCTCACAAGTGAATCAAAGCTGCAAAGACTCCACACGGACTGCAGCTTCCGCCGCCTATAGTTAATTTGATCTGCAAGTTGAAAATACATGAAAGACAGATGCTGCCACACTTCTCAAGTTTACCGGCAGCTCGCAATCCAGTCAACGCTGCGAAGAAACCATACACAGACTGTTCCAAAATTGTTCCTGTCCGCCGCCTAGTCACAAATTTTATAAAGCATGCCGCTGAGTGGCCAAATGTGACGAACTACGGACACACGGAGATGACGGCGAGTTGAACCAACGCCGAAATCGCGTATATGTGGTGTATGACACTCACAGCTGAAACTATTCTGGCGGGAAATCCCTGTCAACATTCGGTAATTATGTTTCAGCAGTGAGTAATATTTTAACCTGAACACATTTCGACAAAATGCAAGGCACTGGTGAGACCCGGCGCACGGCCGCCTCGATCGGCGCGCGCGCGGCGCTGATCGAGACAGCTGTGAAGGGCGCCTGCTCCGGAGAGCGCGCGCTAGTCGCGCACCCCGTAGGTGGAGCCACGGTCGAAATGCGAGAGGAGGAGCGGCGCCGCCGGAGGAGGAGAGAGGAGATGGCGCTACTTTTAGTTTATTGAGGGGCTTTATTGGAGCGACACTTTGGTAACAAACACGTGTATTATATTGACATTGCCGGCCCACACCACTGGGGGGGGGGGGGGGGGGGGGTTACGGCTGCAGTCGTACACAACACAAACACAGTTAACGGCCTAACGTTCAAAGCCTACAGCACAATGCACGCAGATAAGATTGCTATTGATCTGGCTCTCTTCCGAAGTCGAAAACCATCATCACAGACTCGCGAGGGGCCTGTCGGAACTATTCGCCGCGATATCGACCTAGAGGTGGCGCCACCGTCACACCGGTAGTGTGGATCGGCAGCCGGCGGCGCTCGCAGAAACGCACGCCGCGTAGGTCTGCTTCCGAGTCTACGGCGGGTTCGTTGGCGATGAAAACGTGTCTTCTGCAGTATTTCTGCAATATTGCAGAAAAAATCCAAGGATTTCGCCAATGCAGCAGAAGAAGAGCGGACTTAGGAAAACAAAGCACGCAACCACCAGTCTTCTAGATTTACTTTGCACGTTTCTTGCGCTGTACCGCGCTCACACGCCTAATGTTTGAGCCTGCCTAATGACAGCTTTGTTTTTCTTATCGACTTTTAAACAGTTTACGCGTGTCTCATGCGAGTGAGACCGGCGAATTTAGTGGCAAGCCGCAGATACAAGGTTCGTGCTCTGACCTGCAGTACTTTAGATTGAATCGGGAAAGCCTGGTTCATTAATCGTACTTGACTCGAGGATTAAGCAGGTTTAAATGTAGCATTGGCAGCGCACTGCATGGCGAGTTGCTTTAGTCTGAGTGCGCATCAACTCTGACCCAGACAACCACGCACAAGTATTCCCCAAAAATGAGATCACGCCGACACTATATAGGAAACGTCGCCGCACAGGAAAGCTGATTGTTCACATGTACAGCGCTGAGTGGATTGAATTTGCCGAGATGCTTTTTGCGGCCACTGTCATAGAATGTGGTAGCGTATTACTGCATGCGCCACTAACTGTAAATGATTTCCTGAAACCGAGGAAAGTATAAAGGATTTCTGATATGTGTGATGTTAATATATAACGGTAAATTAGTAGTGTAATTATTTTGTTTCGCAATGCGAATAAGTTTCACCGTGTGAGAGAACTTTGACACGCTTGACAGAATTTACAATAATCAGGGATTAATTTTCAGTAACGTTAAAGTGCAAGCTACGAATTACTCGCTGTGAAGACATCGTTATAAACTGCGCATGGGCACTGTCATGTTCTGGGAAGCAATTTTACAGGCTGAAAATTTTTTTATCAGTAAATATTTAGCAGCGACTAAATCTTATGCGAAGTAAAATATTAGGGTTGCTTCCAAAACAGATGCCGGATATAAATCTATTCGAAAGAAATGGAGGTCATCTTATCATGCGACTATAAAAATGTATTTAGTCCCGAACTAAACACTGATATTTAAGCCCGCATGAAGCTGTTTTGCTCCCCTTGTCAGAAATGACGAGTTTGCTCGGAAGACAGCACTTGGACGAAAAGGGATTATAATGACTATAATAGGCTACCAGTAAAGTACATTGATCTAGGTGTATTATGTAATACTTAGGGTAACAATTAGGTGCAGGGAATATGTTTCCCAAACATTTGAGCATTTCTCTAAAGCAAAATGTGCTCACTAAAACTTTTACGGGTGCACAGAAGCCTTCAACAAAAAATAAAAAGAAAAGAAATGCATATTGGCCCGGGTTTAACGCATGAGAGTGGCATCGGCTATGACGGATGATTGCAGAGGTTGGTTTTGGTGTCGTTTTTTTTTTTTTCATTATTAACACCACATTTACCACGTGGGATTGTTTATTGTGCAGTCAAATCCCACAGCAGAGGAACGCCTTTCGAAACGGTTGTGATTGAATCCCCCGTTCTCGAAATCAGCAGTCGAGCGTCCTTACCATTGAGACACCGCGACAGAGGTTTAAAAGCAAAAAAAAAAAAAAGTACTCACACAACTCTATCGCGCATACAGATGGCATAGTAGGCATAGAGTGGTCTGTTCAAACTGCATTCTGCTATGTGAAGCAGTCTGCGGTGGTATATCTTTTAGTAGCTGCGGTATTCCAAACAGAAACGGGAATATGCGATTTCTGAGCGTTTGCATTAACTTTTATTGACGGCAACGACCTGTTTTGCTTTGACACGGCGGTAACGACAGTACCACTTCGTTTGATACATTGCATGTCAAAGGATCTCAAGCTCCGAAGACCGCGATGGACGATGTCCTTATCCAAGCATGACATGCTCGATACGGACAAGTATATATATATTTTTTAATGAAGCGTGGGGTTTATAGACTGTTCATATTTATTTTGCAAGTGGCATATAGGTAAGCAAAAGCTCGCAGGAACCGCGAAACAAATAAAAACACTCCTGTACACGCCGCATGCGCGCGCGTAAATCACTGCGGGCTAGCACGCGACGCGAAAACGCATCCACACTGAGTAGGTTTCGCCGCTGAGCCGTAAGGTGGCGACTCTGCTCGATCTCGAGGCCAATAGGCTGGGGTGGGCTCCCCCGCTTGCCCGACGAATACTGCAATCTAGCTGCCGATACATAGACCCAACTCCACATGACCTCATTTGGGCACCCGTTCACCAGGGACTCAAGGGAAACGAACTGGCCGATCAGGCCGCCCGCGCACTCTCTCCCTGTCCTTGGAAGCCTACTCCCAATCAGACAATCTGGCCCTTACATTCAAAGACATTACCGATTACTACAAGGAGGAGCACAGGCGCTTATAAAGGACTGGATCGCGCCGGCGAGCGCCTCATCAAAATTTTTACCAATACTGCACTGTGCCCGGTGGTGCTTAAAACATTTCAACCCATCCTTTGATGGTGCGTGCCAGCACTGTGGGGAGGTGGCTGACACCTTCCACGTGGTCTGGGCTGCCAATCAAACCCATCCATTCCCCCCAACCCGAATCCCACCAGTGAGGACTGGGAGGCGGCCCTGCTCGGCTGTCGACCTCAAGGCTCAAAAGGCCTTGGTTCAACGGAGGCGGGCGGCGCTGCTTGTCAATGGAGCCCCGGAATAGTGGCTTCACCTAGTATTGTGAGGGGAGGCGTCCGCTAAGGCTCTAACCCAATTAGCTCTCTCTAACTACTTAATAGTTAATGTTTTAACCACCACCATTTCGCGGTGGTCGCGCAAAGTAGGTGCGCGGCGGGAAGATGTTGAAGTGTGCCTGAACCCGCAGCGCGCCCTTTGGAGCACCTTGGCACCCTCTCCTAAAATCCTCGCACTGCGCCCGCAAGGGGCGCCGGTTGCCTAAATTTTGCTTTAACAGCATTTTCAGAGCTGATGCCCAGGCATGGAAAATAGGAGGCCATGAACAATAAGGTTGTATCACGATGTTAAAACAGTAGTTTTTCGACCCTATCTTACTGCCCCTACAAGCACCTCAACCTTTATGCACTCGGAGAAATTATTCAGTTACCACAACATAATAGAGCAATCAACAAATACGAGGCTCAAAGGTCGCAGCCAGCCCAAAGCGTTGCGCTCAAGCGTCACGAATTAGAAAAATGCAAATTGACACCTCTGTTACGAAACCCGACTGTAGCGACAGCTTCGTTAAAACCGTCATTTAGCTCTAGCCGCTCGATATAATTTTGGGCGTACGAATATATCCGCTTACGATTCATTTTCAGAAGTCACGGACGCAGTGTTCAACCGAGCATCGGAATGTGTCGTCAAGGTTATGCACCCCGCAGTGAGTCTTTTAGCTTTGTCACACACTGATCTCTGCTGCTGCAGTGCTCCTACTGATGCCCTTCATCTAAAGTGCAATTTGCTTTTGGTGCTTCTTTTACACAGATGATAGAGGCATTCCAGAAAAGTGAGCCTTCAGTGAGCACCGCATCTGGGATGCCAGACCTTCAGCGAGTCAAACAAGAGTGGAACAAAAATTGCACTGCGGAAGACAATAGCATTGTACGGGTTTGTCAGGATTTACTTCTCATAGAATAGAAAATTAAGGGGGATGAATTTAAGTGATACATACTCCACCTTATGGGTATGATGCGATAGCGGCCTGTAGCCCTCTGGGATGCTTCCGTTGAGAAACTGACATAGAAGTCGAAAGCCACTTTCAAACTTAACCGCAGAGGCACCATCTGACTTGGCAACAACGTATCACGTCTCCATGGAGTTCTGGCTGCCACTGCAGGCATTTTTTTGACACCTTTTTCTCAATTCAGTGTTACAGCGAAGGCGACGCACTTTCATCCGAACGAGCAGTAACAGTTTACGCTATCGCATAAAGGCCACATTGGAAGATATTCAAGTGACCCGCATCACTTGAATATTTTGTCTACTTTGTCTTGCATGTTCCCCTGCGTGGCCAATCCTCATCATGTGCCATTCTACAAGAGAACCGCAAAAATCCTGACACCTGCATGAGGAGTCCCTCAAAAGCTTATCGAAACATTAGCTTCGAGCAATATAGGGCATCGCACCATCCTTGCTGTGCCCCCCTTCCCTTTTTTAATGCGAAAGCATAACCTCACTATGTACCCTCAAAGCACAACTGCAAATTAGAAGAGCTCACAGACCAGGAATTGAGCACCGATGCTCAGACACTGTGGCTAAGTCGCAGCCACCGTGCTTCACACAAATGCGAGCACCTATGATCACTCTGCAGTTTGTAACTAAAGCCAATTAACACAATTTGAACCGCTCAACAATTGCTATTAATTCACCCCAAACGAAGCTTGCAAGGGGAAGAATATGAAGTTACAATGGAAATTTCGCATTCGTCTTCTCTCCTGGTTACTATCTCCACATGTGCTGGTGCTGCAGGTATGCTTCAAATCTTTCTCATACGCAAAATTCAATATTCCAGACTCAACTTCTGACACCAAGCCAAGCTGTACGTACACTGCAACCTTACTTAAACCTCTCAACGTGACCCTCTACTAATAGCTGTTCAGATGTCATAATCCAATCCCGACCTACCTTCTTCCAGGATGATAACAAGGCCAGGTTGACATATATGATAGAAACTTGCTTGAACAGCAGTATTTTTACTACTCAGTTCGAGGTAAGTTTACCAACTACAATATATATTTGAGTTTGTGCAAGATGAAATGTTTAATGTTTTCTTTTCCTATCAGGCATCATCTGCTGGCATATAACATTTCAACAAAAGTAGATCTGAAAATATTTATGCTCACAAGGAAGGAAAACCTTGGATCAGCTCTTTGACAAGTCTCCTGTTAAGCAGGCCAATAAGAACTGAGAGTCTCAAATAGTAGATGTGCTTCATAACTTGAAATAAAACAATTCTGCTTAAGAAACAAAAACATTTTATTCAGGTGTGTGCAAATACACATGAAGAGTAATGTTTTGTTTTCACCTGCTACAAACACAATTGCATCGGGAGAAATTAATGCAAATGAAGCGGAGATTGCAAACGCGAGACGATGGGAGAGGAAAAGCACATCGTGTTCGACATGAAGGATGGTTCTACTAAAAGTTTGAGTGCACGATTTGTGAAGGTGATGAGCAAAATGGTAGAATTGATACAGTTCAACAAACAGAATGGAGCAACAAATGCCACCAATGCAGAGGAACACATTTCTAAGGCCACTTTCCTAGTAAGGCCTTGCTCTTCTGTCACCTCTGTCTCCCCTGCAAAAAGAAAGAATGTGTTCCATGTATACAATAAACAATATTGAAAAAATAGCACATTTACTCCTAAAGTCTGCATTATTCACCTGGACAAAAAGTAACCTTAGTTTGGTCATAATGAAGCTTTTACATCGTAAGTTGAAAAGTGCACCTACCCGGGGCCACCACGCATAGGTCCACCTCGGCCAGGGCCTCCGCGGCCTGGTCCAAAGCCACCTCCGCGGCCACCCATGGGTGGTCCTCCCCCTCCCATCGGTCCACCACCACCTCTTCCGCCCATCGGTCCACCACCTCCACGTCCACCACGGTCACCACCACGGCCTCCACGGGGCCCGCCCCGCATGCCGCCTCGCATCCCAGGAGGCCCATTATCAGGTCCACCAGGTCCACCCGGACCGTCACGTGGCGCTGAACATCGGTTGCACTGTACTCGCCATGAGAAGTTGTTGTTGCCACATGCCCTGTAGTAAGAGAAAAAAAAAAAGCACTTTATGATGCACTGTATGGAACCCATTAATAGAAAAAACAGCAATAACAAAGGCACATTTCAGGTACACTTTCAGAACTATGTGAAGACTGGAGCGCTTCTGATCTAGCGAGATCAACTACAGCCTAGAAAGAACTAACACTACTTACGGGTTGGGGCACTTCCAGTCTCCATCACGGCCGCCCATGCCTCCGTCAGGGCCTCCTCCACGACCTCCACCACCACCACCACCCCTGGGGCCACCTCTGCCGCCACGGGGTCCTCCACGACCACCCATGCCGCCGCCAAAGCCTCCACCTCCAAAAGGAGTTTTGCGCTGGGCCAGCTCCACACTGATCTTGCTGCCCATGAATTCCTTGCCTGCAAGAGTAAAAAAAGCAGTAAGCAAAACCTGCCGCTCCACCAAGCACTTCGAAGCTAGAAGCACACATCCAAAATGAATAAAACAAGACTGCACACGACAGCATACTAGCAAGATCCCTCCAAGTCTTAATTTTTAGCACAGCATTTTTGTTTGTTTATCAAAGCAGCAAGGCATTTTTGAAGTGTCGAAAAGACACAAGAGCTCTTTAGATCAATATTTACCCTGACAGTGAAAGCTCTCACTTCTTGTCCGATGCTTGCATAAAACAAAGCACGCCTGTGAAAAACAAAACGCCTGAATGTTGCAGTAAGCATTGCAGAAAACTCACCATGAAACCATGTGATGGCAGAGCTAGCAGTCGGGGGGTCATCATAAGTGATGGTTGCCTCTCCTTTGCCTTTGCCAGTGATCTTGTCCTTGTAGATCCAGATCTTGTTCTTTCCAGTCTTCTTGTCAATCTGTCACATAGCATAACGCATCAAGTACACACATCCCGGCAACAAGTGAAGCCCACTCAGCCGCCAACCCATACCAAGTACCAATTGGCATGCAATCAAGAGTCCTTACTTTGATCAACCCAATGGCACCGAAGTGTTCAGCCAGCTGCATCTCGCCAACATCCTCTGGTAGGTTGGAGACAAATATGGTATCTGCCATCTCCTCGGAAGGTCCTACAAAACCAGCGCCACAATGCACCTAATGAGCGATTGGTGGCCTTTTGTCGTAGCAAGTCAACTTCAAAGCAGACACGAGGCAAATGTAGCAATGTGTGTATACGACAAAGGCTCCCTGCTCTGCACTATTATGCTCAAGTCCGAACTGAGCACTATGTTGCTGAAAAAAATTAAGTAAACGCAGTTAATTCCACAACTCTAAAACATGCTTCTGAACTTGAGGTTGCAAAATAAAGTTTTGAATTCTCAAGTCACCAACCACAACAGCATATTAACATTAACCACTCGGTGGCAAAGTTACCTAATGCATGTAGTAAATGGATACTTTCAGTTATAAAGCTTTTGCAAACACTTAACAGGGAGGCACAAGAGTCCTGTATGCACATGGGCCATAAAGGCCCTACTCAAGTCCCAAAGCATTCATTTACGACTGCAGGTAGAGAATCACCGCACTGCTAACAATGCAGGCTGTAAACAAATGCTTATTTCCTTGACTGACACTATTTTCCGACCCTGAACACTACTAAGTACACTTTTTGTACAACAATGATTGTTTTCACATGAGCCATCAAAGGCACGTCCCCAACAGATACAATAGTGGGTGGAGAGTCCCAGTAAGAACATAAGTAGTGTAAATTAAAACACCAAGTAATGTAAAAAAAAGAAAAGGTTGCCACATCCAACTGACATTTGTCTGTAAGCTGTTAGTACCATTAAAATGGGTGGATGTGCCGATCCCCTTATATCAGCAGAAAATGTGACAGCACACTGAGGAATAAGACTTACAATTTGAATGTACCCAAATACTGCCTAAGCAAGGAATGCATTCTGACAGCTATGAGTGTATCACACTGATGGTAAGCACAAAGACCGACTATCACTTTGGGTTAGACTCCATTTATGGTTGCCATCAAGGCATCTAGGTTGCCATGTTGTCACAAATGTTATTAGCAACTCCCCAGAATGGAGAGCTTATATGTTCAACTCTTTAGTTCAGATGACAGCATGCTCTATGGTACACTGTAGCTAACCAAGACTTCAAATGCTTACTGCTAGCAGCCAGCCTCTCAAGGAACTGAGCATGTCACAAGCTTCAGTAATGAAGGCCAGTAGGGAAGTCGCATTACTTGAGAACATACTCTAGTAATATCGATGCAAGGTTTCGAATTACAGCAAAACCTCGTTAATCTGTTGCACCACAAAAAACTGACTAACTCAAAAAGTCTCAAACATGTTTACGTGTTATGCTTCACTAATGCCCACAGGTAATTGCAGATCTAGAGTGGATACTGTAGTTTTACAGCCTCTAAGGTCATATTTCCTATCTAGTAGGAGAGCAGCTACGACACTTGGGTCACCACCATAGAATAGCCACTAATGCATATAGTTAAAATGTGACCACTGTCATCAATGATCACCAGCACTGTTTGGTTACGAATTCCACGCATGTTTGCACACCTCCTCTGCCACAGTCTGGGGCTGAACTACAGTCACAAACTGAATTATCAGCTTCACAACTACTTTGCTTCCTAGTTAGACACCTTCTTGTACTGCCTTCGGGCACAGCAATTAAGTGATGTCTTGTGGTGTTTCATCAAATGTAACTGTGCATGATGCCACAAGCATTTCATTGCCAGTTGGGAAAGAACATGTCTGAAAGGACTCCCACTGTCAGTTTCTTTGGTAAAAGTAAGAAACTCTGAAAGTAAAGCTGTGCAAGCCAACGGGTGCCAAAAGCCTGTAAAATTCAGGTTTTCCTCTTGAGGACAAGAGTGCTACTCTGAGGACAGCCCTGCAGTTTCAATATGGTGTGCACCCTCAACAAAGGTATAGAAGAGGCTGCAATCACCTGGCTAGTGGTACACGATGTGAGATTATCTGCACTAGAGACTTGTGCAAGTTGACCAGCAGTTTTTAATTAACGAGGTTTTACTGTACAAGCTACGGCTTTGCACTAGTTGCAAATATTCTCGGCGCACGGGGGACAAAAAAATTCACACAATGCACACTGACACACCCGGGAGAAGAGCTGCACTTTGGAATAATGTCTGCAGGTTTCAAAAGCATGAAACCAATGTTCTTGCCGAACCAGCAGTATGGGCATAATTGTGCTTCAAAGGCATGCCTGCACCATTCAAAATCGCAACTCTTCTCCCAAACGCACAAAATAAAACCTATGCAAATAACCTGAGTGCACAATTGCACATCACTGAGGTATGCGTGGCTGTACAGTAAAGGGGCAGAAACAAACAGTGTTGCAAGACACTTCAAGACTGGTTACTCGGTGTTTATCACCGGTAGTGCCTGTTACCCACACACTTTTCAGCATTGCCCTCCTCATGAGGAGCAGATCCAGACTACAGTAGTCTGCAAACTCGTGGCACTTAAACCAAACACCAGACCTCAAAAATCTACAAACTATCGCCCACAGACCACAAGGCACTTGCATACAAGTGGTTTGCCTTGTGCACCAGCCCCAGAAGGCACAATGTGAAACCATGACTACGCAGGGCTAAATATCAACAGCACTAAGCCTGCATTCTTGCATGCTGGTTGCACGTCCCAAAGCTTTCCGTGTGCGACAAATGTATGTGCTGTACACATGGCAACGCTGCACATAGCTTCTAGCATTAAAAAGCTGGTTCAAAACAAAGAACTAGTCCCCAACGATAATGCATCAGCACAGTTGAGCTGAACTCCCAGTGATGCTTTAGGCAGACTTCTCAGGCTAAATACAAAATGACCATTGTGTGATCACTGACAAAACAGAATGACTACTAAAAGGCCAAGGAAAATAATATAGCAGTAGTTCTGCACCAAAACGTGCACGTTCACCAACAATGCTTTGTACCATGGAGTCCAGAAGTTCGGGTTTTAAGACAAAAACAGATGCCAGCAAGGTAGCGAAGCCCACAAGTTTTCATATCTCTCTAATCCAATAGACAAACAAGCATCACTACTGCAACCATCCAGGTCTTCGATGCCATGAAGAAAATTGTGGATGCATGACGATCTCATTTCCACACTGTCTGCACTTTATTTACCGGCACGCTCTCTATTCCTATCGAGGAGTCTTGCAAAGGCACGTGAGCCATGGTGGGTGCTTGCCTTGAACACAGCGGTGATCAGACTGTTACCTGGAGCCACTCTTGTCATCGCGGCGGCTGTTGCCAGGAGAAACTGACTGTTCGTGTAGTGCACTAGGGCAAAGCTGCTTTGCAAGTCTAGCGTACAACCTGCTGCCACACTGCATATTTTTGTACCAGTGGCACGAGGCAAGGTGTGGACATGAAAAAAGCATGGTTCTGGCTCAAATGCTTTAAAGATTACACTTGCGAATGAAAATTGAAAATTCACATTTTCTGGACTGCTCAAATTTGGGGCCATTCCAGGTCCCGCCAAGTGAGAAAATTGATAAGCAGCTGAATCAGCTACGACTTTGCTCATAAACTGAGGAGACCACAAAATTTGCAGCACAGTTCACCCAAGTGAACCAGCAAAGGATGCTAAAACACCGTGGATCCACTGCAGCACCCAACTCTTTCAATTCCAGCTTTATTACTGCATGTTCTGCACCCCGGGACCACACTGTACACAAGGCCAGACTGCGCCTTCGCATGTAACCACAATGTGTGACTCCGAAAAAAGGAGGTATCCTTGCTGCCTTCAATATGATGAGGGTACAAATGCCCAGGATGTAAAAACAGCCTACCAAAAGGTAAAAATCTGCTTGCCTATGTCCCTTGCAACATATCACAGCTGTGCAGTAGTAATCCCCAGCACCCCGAACAGGTTTCGTCATTGGCCCACGTGTATAGAAGGCACAGTGCTAAGCTGTACGACCATGATCACATTTTTTCTTACGCAGCTATGTGGGAATAAATCTGCGCTCGAATTCATTCCATCCCATTCAACAAGTTCCAGGATTTTTTCATCCATCTGGCTTGTATGCTGACAATCTGTGCTGCCCAGAGGCAATGAAAATGAGCCCGTACAGCCTTAGGGCAGCAGAAAAAAACCAAACTGCTAGTGGCACGTCACCAAAAGCCATTTTGACATGACTGAACAGCCCCTACACCAGTCGTGTAACCTTAACAAGTGACCTTTTGTTTACCAGTATCACATACCACGATGAGGCACTCAAACCATTCAGCGAAATATTTGAACAGCCACTACAACCAGACAACCAGCAAATCTGTTTCGAACCACACAAACCAGTCTTGACAATGCCTTGCAACACTAACCACAGATTCGTAATGAAAACAAAAATGTTCTTTGCAGCCTTAAAGCTGCGAAACAAAAGTACCACAAGCCATGAAAAAATGAAAACAACCAAGAGGCCCTATTTGAGACGTAGATGAAAAAGAATTTGGGGGAGAGCACTGCTATGAAGCCCTGCAGCATAGGTTGGCAATGCTATGTAACGTACATATACATAGATAAGTATAAACTCAAAGCAACACCATGAGGTGATGCTGTTACCTTTGTTGTAACTTCCCCTGCCACCGGGACCACCTTGATTACTAGAGTGTGAAGCAGACATCGATTTGTTAGGCCTCCCTCCTTGCGACACTCGCGGGGCAGGGAGTAAGTGCCCCCTGGGGTCTCCTGCTCTCATTTTGCAATGGAGGGCCCCCCACCTCGGACCATCCCGGCCAGAGCCGGGAGGTCCATCAAGAGGGGGGCCAGAGAAGAGAACAGTAACACACCCTGCAACGCCCAAGACAAGCCAAACGCCTGCGCAGCGAGCCCCATCCTCCCAAACGCGACCACCATCGTTAGTGAACAACCAGAGGGCACCCAAAGTAGATAACCAAGTTATCAGGCACGTGGTGGCACAGCCCGTGTCTAGTAACAACCACGGTGCACACGGAAGTGGCACTTAGTCCAAACACCGCGACGCACACACACACAGACACCTCTGTGACAACTTTTATACTGCCGGCTGTGCAAAAGCACGAAGAAAACTGTCGCCCTTTTTTTTCTTTTTTAATGTACCCCTTCGGAGACCAATGTGCCTGGTCTCTTTACACCACAATGCACGTCACAAACAAATGTGGGCCCCACCATTAATAAAAGCCCACAGCATGTCATGCAGGCAACCCTGAAGCTACCACTCAAAACACAATGGCCACACACACCCGAGATGCAAAAGCACATTACATGATGGCAGCAATGGCTGCGCAGAACCGCGTTCATAAACTCCATCACATTTTTGTGCGATTTCATGCGTTACTTAACCCACCTAACAAAAATAGGAAAAGGAAATTTCAGTACCGTGCATGCATGATGCGCTATGCGGATCACCATTTGCCTCAAGTAACCAGCAAACTTTAATAAGTTGTTTTTAAAAGCAGTTTTACTGTACGAGGAAGCTTGATAAAGAAAGACACTATGCAAGATGGGGGAAAAAAAAAAACAATCTGAAAGGAGAAAAGCATACCTGAAACCCCCTCTTCCTCCTCGGTCACCGTACATGCCTGGCCCACCTGTGAGCATGAAAAAAAAAAAGAACATACACATTAAAAAATGCACACAAACTGCCAAGGAAAAAAGGACACAATTACCGCAGAGGTGTGCGAATAATGAGGGAATGAAACAGCTGGTGACATGCAGGGGATACCAAGAAAGGCCAACCAAGGTTAAGAACTAAATTGATTTACCATGCAAACTTTCACAAGGTTTAAATATCACATAAGACAAATATCATAAGAGACAAACACCACAACACAAACCTTATCATGCAAGCAGGAAGAACACGTTTTAAATTAATATTCAGATTTCCACTATGGTGCCCCTCTGCTGCTGACAAACACAAACTAAGAAACTACAAGCATGAGATCAATCTAATAGATCAATGGCACAATATGAGCAAAAAGGGGTGTACCATACTTGCAACAAGATGCTCATTAGACTCTCCAAAGTGGCAACTAGCAAAGTCACATCTGAACATGTACCAGCAACATATGCAATGTCCAACCAAAGCGAAAATTGTTGCCTAACACGCTACAAGATGCCAGTCAAGCCAAGCAGCACAAGTGCCCCTCTGAGCACACCCACCTTGGCCACCACCGTATCCACCAGGACCTCCTCCGTATCCACCTGGAGGTGGTCCCCCATAGCCACCTCCTCCACCAGAGGGCGGCCCAGGTGGGCCTCCGTGGGGCCCAGGAGGGCCACCCCCCGGAGGTCCACCCCGTCCGTAGTCCCCACCCCCATAGCCACCGGGTGGCCCAGACTGCGCACCGGGCTGTGGCTGGGGGGGACCGCCTTGGCTTCCGTAGCCACCAGCTGGCTGTGGCGGCCCACCCATCTGCCCGGGACCCTGGGTCTGACTGTAGGGGGCACCACCCGCCGAACCATAGCCCGAACCATAAGGAGCTGCACTGGTGCCTCCGTACTGGTGGGAACCTGGTTGCTGTGGTTGAGCAGGCTGCTGGGGAGGCTGCGGCTGAGGGGCCCCGTAGCTGCCCGAGGCTCCGTATGCCCCCTGGGGTGCTGGCTGCTGTGCACCGTAGCCCCCCGCTGCAGCTGGCTGCGCCTGTGCCCCGTAGCCAGCGGTGGCACTGGGTGGGTACGCAGCTGCACTGCTGGCCGCCGCCGGAGGAGGCGCCTGGGCAGCCGCTTGGCCTCCGTAGCCCCCGTAAGCTGCACCCTGCCCTGCGCACGGGACATGGCCCCTACTCAACGACTGCACCCAGGCCCTCTGTTACGCTTGTTGAGGGTGTCCAAATTTATGTCAAGCTGCAGTGGCCACACATTTGTGGGCTGAGCTCATTCGTACTGCAGCAAGTTCTGCTAGGGACAGCCTAAGGTGGATTCACACGAGAGGTGACTGCAGCGGACTGACCGGTCACAGATTGGAAAAAGTAGAAAACAGTGCAGACTAACTGCTGGTCCTGAACAAGCAGAAAGCATTGCACTAGCACCGCTATTCTCTAGGGTAGCCGCCAGGCGAATGTATTGCCATGCTGGCTGTCGTAGACAAGGAAGGTATAAGCAGTTCTCCGCAGTGCAAATGACCATGATTACTCCTATGACAACTACAAAAATATGTTCAACCCTTACACAAAACTACTGACTGGTGCTACTTGGTAAACCTGAACAGTCAAAGCTTACACAGCCCAACTAAAACGTTAAAAGTGAGAAACAGTTGCCAGCAACTGACTCTTGAACTGCAAAGCTGGCATATTAGGTGCGAAATTGTAGTGGCAGGCAATAAAATTAAATGGCTTGAAATTATTAGTGTGGCTGCCGAACAAGAATTACACATTACTGGGGACCTGGTGCCATCTTTTTATGCCACTAACATGCGCACTGCTATGGGCAATAACAGCGTCGTGCTACAACGATCCAGGATGTCTAGCAAGCTGTTTCCCAAACCCCAAACCACGGCCATATTCTTGCAATTATTGCAATTGAAATACCTTCACCACTAACAAGGCGGAAAAATAATGGCCAATTATGACAGACAACACAAGATCAATAAATTTAGTGAAACTGCAAATACTGCCATAACAAAATCCATGTGGTCGTGCTTTTTGGTCCCATGCTAGAGCAGCGTGGTGCCTCGTATAACACACTGAAAGTGCAGAAATTTGGCATGTACTTTTTACTACCATAGAGTACAGCAGTTAGTACACGACAAATCATCATAAACAGTTCTCATTTCGTGAATATATGTTCAGTTCTCTACTGGGTACTAACGGTACCTTCAAATTTCATGGCAGACAATTTAAAAGCATTATAAAATAATGCCCACGTGCAATAGGTATGCCATCAATGCTCTCTGTAGAACAAAAATTTTTAAGCCAGCTTTATAGCACCAAACACATGGCCGATCGAAAATGATTCTCTCCTTCCCCATTAACTCGACCTATGCTGGCACGCAAAAAAAAAAAGTCGCGACGGCACCCAGTCACGTCCCGTCCGACTTGGCAGAGTCCAATGAGCAGGCGCACCGAACAGTTCGCTGACATCAGTGGGGAGGTTTGTGCGCAGAGATGTTCCGCCACAGTCTGTTGCGAGCGGTCACCAGGACCACTTTTTAAAAACTATTTTCAAATTATCGGCACCACTAAAAATTTTCAAATTTGGTCCGAATACTCACGAATACCACTGCTATGGACTTCTTGCATTAGAATTAGACTGCAGGTAGTATTTCAGGGGCCCTTATATTCAGTCTGTCCTATGCCTTGACAATACCTATTAAATTCCCTTGATATTTTTAGATACAAGAAATATCTCTGGAAATTCCAGGTTTTCCAGGTCACTAGACATCCTGTTATCATGGCAGTGATCCTTGGTAGTGTGCACTCTGTGGCACAACATGGTAACCCTTTGAAGCCATATCTCTCTTTCCTCCAGTTTTTCGTATATATGTACTATGCATGACTGAGCACCAGAAAAGCATGGCTGGAAGACTTTCTACAAGAGGGGGAGAAAAAGATATTGACTTGAATAAGCATCCTGGCTATACCACGTATCGCTGCTCATGGACCAAGCCTGAGCAGCAAATATCAGCAACACAGTGGCATCACCTTTATTAGGGAGCACTGCAAACTGGTCGGTCGTGTGAACCCACCTTTACATGTGTGCCAAGTAAAATCCTTTGCAAACAGTAATTTGTTATGTATCAGAAAAAATTACATGTGTAGGCTAAGTGACAGCTGAATCCCGCTGCATAATAAGGAAGAACAAGCAACATTAGCATAGTAATGATCAGATAACTTGCAATATAGCACAAGGAAAAATTGAAAAGCACTGAGAAAAGAAATCGGGCATAGCGCAACGTTTTAACCCTTTTGCTGTAATGCATGTACCGGTAAGTTTTTGCTCTTGCCCCCCACAGTGCCACCGACGTACTGGTACATTCTCTATCGTGCATTCAAAAACTTCCAACTGAGCGCAAAGCTGGCACTCTTGGACATGCTGCACCATCTGTAATACCTTTCTACAAGTTGCATTTTGGCCTCGCGTTGTGTTGATACGTAATATACTGATGAGTATGGAGCCCCCCCCCCCCCCCCCCGTTTGCGGGGGGGGGGGGGGGGCGCAGTTGCTCCGCGCGCGCTTGCGGTGACGGGTTCAACAGTTTTTCTGCCATATGCCGCAGGTTTGCAGGTTTTTATTTTTATTCTGTTAGCGCGAGCGCGTCACGTTCAAGGACTTGCGTCGTGGACACTGCTCGATCGCTGCTTTCGCTCTCTTGCTGCGCCTTTGCTTGCAGCTAGCAGCAGCAAAGGAGGTTGTTTTCGTGGTTGTTTTAGCCTCTTTCCATCTCCCTCTATCATCTTGTTGTTTTAGCCTCTTTCCACCTCCTATCATCTTGATTTCACAACGAGCCATTTCTCCCCGTTGTGCGAGCCACTGAAAGTGTGCCCTCCGTGCACGACCTTCGACTGCAGACTGGAGCGATGGCTCTGATTATAAATACGGACTCTCGAGCAGTTTTTTCTTTTATTGTCCTTATTTAGCTAATTTATAATTAGGCTGATAATGATGATGATGTTAGTTAACACCTGCAGAACACTGAAATGTGCACATTCCGTCGACTATGCTATTTGTATAGCAATCAAAATAAAATATAACTCGCTATGCTCGTCCCCTGAAACCAAGCTGACACTGGGGGTGCGTCGCAGCCAGAAACGCCCGACAGCAAAAGGGTTAAAATAAATTGGTGCATGTCAGTGTTAATGGCAAAACTTGTTCAACATGAAAAACCTTCTAGGCAGGCCACGTCCTCTCGCAGATGAATTGTGTGTGGCAATTAGTCTAGACTAGAGTGTATCCAACTATAGCGTAGATTCTAGAGTATAGTACCAACACCGCGATACACTACTCAACAGCAGGGAGATGGACTGGTTTTCTCCCAGTTAATATGTCCACAGATCACACGATTTCCAGGCTGCAGTCTATGTTAAACATTTCAGCAACCTGGGGTAGTAAATACATTTGGTGATTAAGGGGGGACACGGGTCTTGCGGACCAAAAAATCGCGAAAAAATCACTTTTTAGAAAATGTGATTTGCGAAATCAGTAGCTCTTTATCTACCTATCTGCTAAGTTTTTCATCTCTAGGGTCGGTATTTTAGTCACAATGCCAATTTATATAATCGATGTCGCCCAAATTTGGGCCGAAAACGACCCCCGAAACAACCATTTTCCGCGAGGCGTAGCTCCCATTTTGTGCGCGGCACCGTAGCCATCTTGGTCTCATTCGTAAGAGCCGCCTTTCGTCTTCAAATTGCCGCCTCTGCTGTTTACATTCGCCCATTGGTCGCATAAAAAATAGCAAAAAAGAAAACGTGGCATTTGCAATCCCATTGGCTTTCGGGGTGCACGTGACGATAAGGCGTTTCCGCATTGGTGGAGCTGGCTGACGGCGTCTGCTCGGCGCGCCCGAGCCGCGGGGAGACGGCGGAGACGTGACGCCGGCCGCGCTTGGTTCCGAACCGCGAGGTGCGTTCATGGCAAGAATTTGTGAACAAAGTGAAAAAAATAGTTGAATAATCATCTCAAGTGATGCCCTGCCCCGGCTGTGCGCGCTCAGGCCGACGGAAATCGTGCGCCAAACGATCGTGTGTACGAGCCTGAAGTAGGCCTAGCGTGTTCCCCAGCACGGGGGACTGCTACTGCCAGCGGTCGCACCCGCCGCGACAGTGATAACGCTGGCCGCAGATGAGCAGAAAGATAAGCTCAAAACAGGAAAAGCTTGAACTCGCGCCAACTCCAGCAACGAAGCGGTAGACGGATTGTGTTCGTAACGATGACGGCAGCGCGGCGGACAGTCCGCTTGGCGATGCGGAGTTCACGATCGTCAGATCTAAACAGTTTGCCGAGATTGGCGAAGCGTAAAACATACGGCGGCGATATTGGCATTTAAAAAAGTGAACGGGGATAAGGAATCGCCGTCAAACTTATTCTCCAATGCGTAAACTGCGAGACACGTAGTCTTCGTAGAGCTCGCCGCGCGTTTGCGCCGATCGGACCTCGTTCATAGATAGTCCTTAGGGAATTCACTTGCTTCCAGTGCAATGCAGAGCACTGGGAAGCAGCAAACAGCTCCAAATTACATTTCTTTTCCGCAATAAACGTTCCTCACCGCGGTCTTGATGCGAGGACGTAGCAAAACGACGTACGTAAAAAAAAAAAAAAAAAAAAAACGAAACGAACCGAAACGAAAAAGTGACAACTGAATGTGCTGCAACTGCAAATCAAAATGAAAGAGGCGACACTTGGACGTTGGAAAGCAAAGAGACTACATTCCTGAAGGTTTATAGCCATCTAAAATTGTAAATGTGTGCATTGCACCAGTGAATGTCTGAGAGCAGAGAGGAAGCGTGCTTCCTCTGCAGCTTTTCAGACTGCAGCAAAACGAAAGCAGAAGGGCAAACCCAATGCAGATTACTGTCCAGGAGCCTTCTAGGCCACAGTGGCCTGCATTTCTAGTTTTTGTTTGATTAAATTAGTGTTTGACATTGCAATTCGTTTTTTCCATTTTTCTCAAAATGAAAATTTTGCCTACCCTTCTATTTTGCGGGTGGCATTGTGGCTCTCCTACTCGTTAGATTGTAATGGTTTTTATTTTTACTGGCTCGTGAGTGTTAAAGGAACACAATAAAGCTATTATACAAGGTCTCAACTGCATGAAAAATTTTTAAACATACGAAGATGTAGAAAGGGGGTGGTTGCACTTGTGAAGCTGAAACTTAAAACTTCCATAACTTTGGCTTGTAGTAAGGCAGGAGCACAAAACTTGTTTTATTGTGTTCCTTAGACATTCAGGAACAGATCCATGTGCCTTTTAGCAATTTCCCTTCAGTAGATATTTTTACAAGCTTCCCGCAAGTCTGGAACAGCAAAGTTGCTGTAACTACTCAGCAAATTTATGTAGAAGAAAACTAACAACATATTTGAAACCAGCACAAGAATTTACATAAGCCCTGCAAATTTCATACTGACAGGACAAATATTAAGAAAATTTTGCTCAAGACCCATGTCCCCCCTTAACCGGACAAGCGCTAATGTGCGAGGGGGCCCAACACGAGAACTCGAGAAAAAAACTTGGCAGCAGCGCTCACCCGCAACGGTTGATTTCCTGCAGTGCCTAAAACTACAACTTTGCACTTGTATATACAAGTGGGCCAGGCTTGTCTGAGAGACGCACGAAAAAGAATGCAGTTCTGGCCTGCTGACCACGTGAAACGTGGCTCTGACTAGTGACATAGAGCAGCTCTCACTACAAAAAAGAAAAAAACTAAGCCATCGTGATGGCTTCTCTGTCACTAATGTAAGAGGGCAAAGCATCTGGAAGCAACCAAATAAAAGATCCCGGCTTGTCATAGCAGTCTACAAACCAGATTTGCTATTACATCTCTGTGCACTGAATGTGTCAACTCTAAATGACTTGTACCTCAATCTACAGTTAAAGTTTTCCAAATCAGGCAGTTTGGATCATGTTTTTTTCCCGCATTAAAAAAAAAAAAACAGAAACATCGAGGTTTTACTTTAATATGAGTGACCAACTGCAGCTATGCAAACATATGAGCAGGTCAAACCTGCAAGCGATAAGAAACACAGCAGCAGTCACCAAGCTGCTGATGGCTTCTCTGCACAGCCTGAATGCAATGCGGTGCAGCATCGACAACAGCGCGCAAACATGGGTCGTTCAGCCCCCCCTATTTTCAAAAAGCTGACCGTTGAGACTTTACTGCACTATAAATATCCAAACACTTTGCATATAGTTTCAACCAGAGACAACCTGCTCAAGAGAAGCTATGTACCCTTCAGGAATGCCTCAGGTAATTACGGTATGCGCAACAGCAGCACCACAATAACCACTATGAAGGAACACCCTCTTAAGAATGCCACACACAGTGCTTATCACAGGACACAGCTACAAAGGACACAAGGTTATTTGTGCTCGCAATGAGTTGAAGACAGGGAACAAAGAACATACAAAAGACAGGCACTGCTACAATCAGTCATAGAGGCAGTTTTGGGTGGCACCCATAAGTAGTGTTAATAGTAAACACATACCTGCCAGGCTCACAGAGAAGGCATTAGGGAGATCTCATCGGGCCGGGAAGGGGGGGGGGGGGTGTAATGAAGGTGTTACTAGGCAAGTTGTTTTTATTTCGTTCAAATGAGCGGGAATTGGGTGGTTTTTGTTTGAAAACCACTGACGTGCCACATCATTGCTTACTGTTGGGGAACCTTCGATATGGCAGATGCTGCCTTTTTCAGTGTTCGCCCCTGCGACATTTAGCCAAAAGAATGTGACCGAGGGTTGTGTTGGACATGGATGATCTGAACTGGGTGCGATTTTTTTTTACAATACTAAACTACCTCTCACATTCAGCATTGCTGCTGAGCTACGGCTAAATTTCTTTTGCCTATCTGCGCCTTTCAGCTGGGAGATGGCGCTCCACTGCCTGTTCTCACGTTCCTCTTGTAGCACATCTTGGGGAATGTCAAACGCCTAAGTTTGACAAATTCCATTTCCAGAGAATTCAAAGCTTGGTCTTTCGGCTCTTGCTGCTTTAATGGCAGTAAGACTGGAAACCGCTCCACAAAGTAAAACACGTTCTGAAAGGACATAGTGTCGGGTTTCAGATCTGCGACTCTAGAATTACTGCATTGTCAGCTAAAGGGAATTTGAGGCGAATATAATCGCAGGCAGTGATCCCGCACTTCCGAACAGCTTCATAAAATTGTTCTTGATCACTTGGCTTGAGTTTCTGAACAATGCGTTTGGCTTCCAGTCCCACCACAATGCCTTCATCATCCTGTCCATCTTCGTCATGGTAATCAACTGTAAGTAGGCCCTTGTGTTCCTTTAGAAGGTGTGGCTGCACAAACCTTGAAAGGAGGTCTTCAAGGAGCCCAAAATGTAAAGATTGCAATGCATGTATTTAAGGAGCTTGAGGCTGCAGCAGACAGTTCAATGCCTCAAAGACAGGAATGGTGTTATTCAAAAATACAGCACGCTTTGTTGAGGTCCGAGCTCAAAAACAAACAGCCTGTCTTCACGTGTTATGCATGGTGGCCTACTCTGGTCCACCATATCAGTGGCCTTAGCCTTTTTCACAGCCACTGGTGCAGCACCTGCTGCCTGCTTTCTCTTCAATTTGCACGGCATGTGTTCCAGTTCTGTACTTTGTGTCGACACCACTGGAGTCTTTGGAATTTGGAAGTATGACAGAAATTGCGCACTTGCGGCTTCTTTTTTCACCTCATGAAGGAAACAACTCAACAGAGGTCCCCATTGATTCATTAACCTTTTCAGGCATTTCCCAAGCGACAGCCATCGGGCTGGCGCGTGCTTCAGAATTTTTCGGTACTTAACGTTATGCATTTCTTGGAAATGCTTAAGGGTAGCTTTTCTTTTTGCACATTTTTCCAAATAAAAAAACAAATATCTACGAGGACTTCGTCTACCTTCGCTGGGAGACAACGCCGCTTTTTCTGCTGCAATGTTGATTAAGTAGCACGGACAGCCAATTATAATAACGTTTTCATGGGCTTCAGTCAGCGCTGCCGCTACGCCATTTTTCTTTCCCAGCATAATGTTGGCGTTGTCAGAGGCAAAAGCTATACAGTTAGACAATGGTATGTCCAAGGAATTCAGAGTATCTATCAGCAATTTGGCGACATTGCGCCCAGTTGACTGGCCCTTTAGGGTGCTCAGCGCAAGAAGTTTGCTATCAATCACGCCCAATTCTTCAACAAAATACGCAACCATGATCGGGTACAGCTGCGCTTGGCTGTCGTTACTGCCATCCACGGCAACTGAAAACACTCTTTCAGGGCACTCACCGTGCCCTCTTGTGCGTGACACGCCATTTCACCGACAATAGCTGTAGTCTTGGTTCGAGAACATGCGTAGCGCTTCGCAATGTCAGATTTACAAAACATTTTGCGCAACAGAGGTTCCACGTGCTCAGATGTGCTTAGCGGGACGTTATGCTCCAACAAGAAATCTGTAAACAAGCACTCCGCAAGGATTACATTGCTGTCGTCTTGTGCACCGAAGAAATCTTGGAGACGCTGTTGCTTGTCTTGGCACTGAAGGTTGCTTGAGTGCTTCTTCGATGAAATGTGCGTAGCCAAGCCCGCTCTGCCACCGTGCGAGATGCTGATTGTGCAAAACGCATGATGCTTGCCTTTCCGAGACTGCACAATACATCCAAACTCAGCAGTATATTGCCTTAGGAAGACCTGAAGATATTTCTTGCGCTCTTTGCTTAGCGCCATGGCCGAAGACTATGTTAAAGCAGCACTAAACAACACACAACGCACGCCTCTAGAAAACTGCAGTAGATCATGCAACTGAGCTGCCAAAGGTAACAAAGAACACAAGTAAACACCCAAGATGCGTAAGCAAAAACTGGTGTTAGTGTAGAAACATTATAGGCAGAAACTAAGCCACTGGAACTTTAGACAGAACCCGACCTTAGCGCCACGCCTGAACCGCCCCAGCGGTGGCGGCTCTACAGTCTCAAACAGCAAAATGAAAGTAGTTCTGGCAGTTTTAACTACTGCGCTTGGCCGACTATGCTTTTTAGACCTTTCACTGATCACGATGTCAATCGGTAGATAGCCTTGGAGCTTTGTGGCCGGACTAAAAAAAGGATTTGGCCAAACGTGGGAGCGTTTCCGGGAGATTTCTGTTTTGGTCGTACAACTGTACAAAAGCATCAAGATTCGGGAATCTCCCGGATAATTCGGGAGACCTGGCAGGTATGTAAACATTAGGCCCTGAACACCTTGGCCAGTTAGCATTTGAGTGGAGGGGGTCACTGACCAGTGTATTCGCACACCTCAAAGCGCAAACAACGAATAGCAGAAAGTGAGCACCTTGCAAACAGTGTGCAAGCTATCAACGCAAATACTAAATACTCTAATTGTACATAGAAAGCAACCACTTTCATGCATCATGTTTAGAACTGCAGTGCTTGCTGAAAATAGATTATAATGCCAAGCTATACTACAAGCTGCACATCACTTACCCACTAAAAAAAATATGGGCAAAAAAAGGAGGTCAGGTTACAAAAGTGAGTCCTCACCCTGACTATAAGAGTTGGGCTGCTGGTAACTGCTGTACGACTGGCCCTGCTGTCCATACTGGTCCTGACCGTACCCAGTTGCGGCAGGTGTAGAAGTCACACTTGAAGCGGCACCCCACATTGGCTGCTGCTGTGGCTGCGGTTGTTGAGGTTGCTGTGGCTGCTGCTGCTGAAAATAAGGCAGAAGCACTGAGGACACCCTGCCTTGTGAACTGGATCAGATTCGCAAGTTCAAAGGCAACAGAAATTTCGCATCTTCTGCACTCTTAATATAACCACGGTTTACACAATGTAGCCAGTGCTGGTCACTATATAGTCGAGCATCTTGCTTCCAGGCAACATGGAAAACAACCACGCAGACTGGAATACATTCAAAAGAATAGATATACTTGACATTTGACGAAAACAAAGTGACGATCACACAGAAAAAAAGACCATGCAAGTGGTCGCTACTGCACGCCTAGAACAGTACGAACTTGAATATCAATTTGATATTTTGTTTTAGGTCTTGTTTCAGAGCATTCAGCACCTCCAGAGTCCTTTAGCCTATGTAGAACGCATGTGTGCAGCGGCTCACCCCATATCCTGTGGTTGACTGGGTGTAGCTGGCCTGCGAGTAGTTTTGATCCACACTTCCATAACTCCCATAGGAGCCATACCTGAAACGTCCATGTGCAGAGAGAGGGAAAAAAAAAGAAGCTTGGTATACACACGAATTTCCACAAACTGGTATGGTACAATATATGGTGTTAAAGGGCCGCTAAGCAAGTGAGGACACTTAAAACCCACAAGCCTAGTTGATAGCTCCCGCCATTATTGTTTTCTGCATTATTTTTCAGCCACCTGCCCTGAAATGTGAAACCAAAGCTTTCCACCCTTTTAAGAGGCCACTGGTATCAAGATAGTAGTCTTAAAAATGCCCAAGTGATGCATACGTTGGAGAGCAGTGATATAACCACAGCAATAACTCCTTGGAAAATATTTTTAATGTGCCAGTTTCTGTTCCATGTTTCCACAGTGCGGCGGAAAACTGACGACTGTCTCTGCTTTAGGCATTTCGTTAAAAAGGTAAAAAAGAGTAACTTGATAAGCCCTTCCAGAGTAATTCCTAAAAATTTTGAAGCTTCATCCCACATAACAAATCAGAGAGATTTAACGCTTCGGCTAAACCTACTTTGTATGCTTGTCAACTCATTTCACTGCTGCTAGTCCTCTAGCACAAGTGGCTGCCCTCTCTGATATGTGCTCATCAAGGCAGGAAGCGCAGCTGTTGAAAATATGACAGCGTAGCTGTGTATAACATGAAAATAAAAAGGAGCACTCCACTTACCCAGCTGCCGCAGGCTGGGAGTTGCTGTAACTCCCGTATTCTGGAAACAAAAATGCAATCAAATCAGTATGGCACCCTCACCTAGAACAAATACGATAACAAATGCATAAACACTTTGGCACTACAATCACAATCACCAATATGCGGGCACACAACGAACAAACAGCAGTGTGCCCTGTAAAGTTCATTAACGCAAAAGCACAAGCTGAAATTTGACGTGAACACGTCGGCATATATTACAGGAACGCTAAAGAAAAAAAAAAAAGGGGGGGGGGGGGGGTGCTTTGCTTGTTCATTTTCCGTGTTCCATTATTTCGTTACTGCTGCCGTAACCCTGTTAAAGCTTTCGATGCCTCCGTGTGTTTAGTTCTTGCGAACATTTCTAGGGCTGGGCATTATGTGAATTGTCAACTTTGCACGAAGCTGAAACAGCAGCTGTCTGAGCAGCAGCGCAGCCAGTGCGCCGTGGCTAGCGCAAAAATGCGAGAGGTCTAAACCACGACTCCGAGGCGATACGAGACGAATTTATTCGCCACGAGGCCAATGGAGGCTCGAACAAATCGAGACGCGACATTATCATACAGGTCGGCAACGCCGACGTCAGATCCAATTAGTAGTGGCTTCACTGTCGCACACCAAAAATTGTACATGTTGCAAGGCGCAAGTGGCCTTATTTACGCCACCGGTATCCTATGAACAAGGCGGCGTTAAGTGCAGTAGTAGCAGTGCGTTGGCACCAAAAGGCGGGATGATAAGAACATGGCGTCACGGCAGACAAACAACGGACGCAGCGAAGACACAGCAACAAAGGCATTTAAACAACGAAAGCATTTAAGTGGACAATCACAATTTAAACAAAAAAAAATCCAGCAAATCAACGCGCGCCACGCAGTGAAAAGAAAGGAAGACGGAAGAAAATCTGTGCAACCGGGGTACTAAGGAAGAACCAATCCGCCTCTCTAAGCCTAACGCCGGTTGGCAAAATCATAAATAACAGGAAGCTCGATCTCCTGTAAACTGCAATTTTATGCTTTCTGTCGCCACTTCAATTAAAAGTGAATACTTACGCGTAGCATCAGCCATCGATGTAATTTCTTTTCACCGGCGAATGGACAAAACCACTGCGCCGTAAACACGATCACAAAACTCGAGATGATGGCGGTGTCCCGAGAAGAAACGAGAGGCGAGCATGGGCGAGTGCGAAAAGCAACGTCATTTACTTGGGCATGGCCCTATCGGAGATAAATTAACGAGGTATGTTAAAAGCGCTACTGTTGAGTCAAAATTGTAATAAAATAACAAAAAACACAGTATAATTACTAAAACCAAAAAAATAAAAAATTTGTTAACAAATAAACATTTAATTTTTATAATTTTGCTTGTATTTTAACAAGTTTGTGAGCGTGGCGGTGGCCATGCGATGGCATTGAGAGCAAGTCTGTGCCTGCGACATTTTCCTTGCATTTTCTAGAAACCGTGTCCTTGGTGGTACGGACGGTCGCGCGCATCGTTTGTCTTCAGCAGTAAATTTGTCTTGGTATTTGTGTCTCATAAGTATTTTTCTCGCAACAAGTTAGTCACTGCAAGATGCCTCGTCAGAGGAGAGCCCCAGCTGCACCGTATGTACACTAAACGCATAATTTTCATTCAATCACAAGGCTAGCCTGTCCCGACCGCTGCGTCGGATTGCTGGACCGCGTGTGTCGTTGAATGCGAATGGTCGGTGCCGTGGAACGGTGGTCGTGTGTAGCTTTAGCCACGACGGCTCACTTTGTTTTTGTGTTAATAATCACGTATTCGTTTAGTTTAGGTGCTGTGTAGTGGTGCCCGTCACACGGCGACTGTCCTTTCGTCCTACTGCGTCGCTTCGATTTTTAGGTTCTGGAACCTGATTGCGAAATTCACGGCGTTCACCTGCTAACCTAATGACATTTGCAATTTGAGTACACGCGTCTGAGTCGTCGCTGCTGAGTAGTATTCGCGTACTCGTGATGTGACCGAGAATCTCGAGGGGGAAAGTGCGTATCTGCGAATTGCATCAGAAAGAGACCGGAAGATGCCATCGAATGGATTGTTTTTCATTAGTAGCTGCCTTTCAACAAATGATATATAACGATCCCATTTTTTGTTTCGACATTCGTTTAACGGGCAGACGGTGGCTAGCCACAAATCGCTTAATTCGCAAAGAAGTAATGCAGTTGCTTACTGTGGTCATGTTTATAGTCTCATTTTTAATCCCCTTATGTCGCGTTATTGCCGAAGCAAATCCTTCTTCAAATGTATAGAAGAATCCCCCAAGGTAAAGTAGATTTGTAATAATTACTCGGCATAATTCCTCGTTTGTAGCCATATACGGCTACAAAGGAAAGCTACACACCAAAGAAAAATTCGTCCTTGTCCGGGTTCTAACCCGTACCAGGGATTTTTCTTCACCTTCAAAGTTTCTGAAAAATCCTTTGTAGCCACTTGGATGGATGCTTATGAGTAAATCCTTCCTTGTTACAAATTTGTGTGAATGTTCTGAATGCAGACAGGCTGTTGGATACATTCATTTAGACAAGCAGAGGAGGAGCAACACAGTGTTTCTTACACACTGCACTGCACTTAGAAGCTGTGTGAGCTTCGGTGGACTTGGGTTGTCATGTATAAAGGCATACATCCATAGAATATGGTCCGATAGCATGCAGGAGCCTTTTAAAACTGCATGTGAGCCATTCACTGGTGGCCTCAAAGCACACCCCCTATGAGGGCACTTCATTTCAGGGCTACCTGAATGGTGAAAAAGCCACTTGGGAGGACAAGGATGGCACCAACTGAACTGAATAAATTTCTGGAATAGTGGCCATCACAGGAGAGTCAGGAAAAGATTAAATGAGCTGAAACAAGTGCTCATTCGCATGTTAAAGTGTAGTCACAAGCCTAGTCACTTGTAAAAGCCACCTATACTTCCTCTCACAAGCTGTTTGCAGCACTTGTAAAGGCAGGGGCTATAGACTACAATCGATAATTTTGCTGCTATGAGCCTCTGGCCCCCTGGAAGCGTATTGCCAAACCATATCTCATATCCAAGGTCTCTCTGAACGCAACCTAAAGGTAATATACGCTCACTGAAAACTGCAATTGTTGCTGAAAGGTGTCTCTGAACACAACCTAAAGGTAACATACACTCACTGAACGCATGAAATTATTACTGTGAAGGTAATTGCTTAGTGTAATCATTGTCATACCGATTGTTGCTGTAAGGTGTCTGTGAATACAACCTAAAGGTAACATACACTAACTGAAGGCAGGAAATGATTGCGGTGAAGGTAATTGCTTAGTGTAACCGTTGGCATACCGTTACCTCGTGGCTCTGTTCACGGCTGGTTTTTGTGGTAATAAGAACCAAAAACATCGCATAATGCGACCTAAATTGGAAAACAGCCCAGGAAAGTTGATGGTAAGTTATTTAACATTGTGAATTATCAGTGCTGAGATGAGCAGCATTAATCCATTGCGCCATAAAAATGTTGGGGACAGTGGCCTTTAAATGCGCTCTTATTCGTTTTGACAATATTTCCACTATTTGTCGCCAGGTGACGCTGCTCAGAGGAATCGCTCTAGATCAGGGTGCCTTAGAACATGCAGCTACAAAAAGAAATTTAACAATGAAGATGACATATGTGCTGTATGTGGTAACTCCAGTGAAACAATTGACCATATTATACTCGAATGTAATGGTATCCATCCGGAAGTCGATGCAGGCGCAGTCACTCTTCCTGAAGCTCTGGGGTTTAGAAATACTAGTGGCCGGGTGAATAAACTGGCGGTGGAAGCTAGCAAAAAACGACTGGAAGATTGGTGGCTTAAAAGCAGAAAAGTGACAATGTTAATAATTTAGAAACAAAAATTCAATAAATAGAATGATGGTATAGTTAACCAAAACAATAACCAAGATATAGGGAAAAAAATGAGCATGATAGCTACTGCTACCACCCCGTTTCAAAGGGGACGCTCCTATGTTCCATCCATCCATTCACGCGCCAGAGCATTGTCTCCTCGAGCAATTGTGCCCTTAAGTGCCTCAAGCACTTAAGGGCACAATTACCTATTATAGTGAGCATGAGCTTGAATGGTCCAGGGCTCCCCTGCCCTTAGCAGTGCTACAAACATCTTGTGAAATGAATTATAGATATCTAACATGCTCACTAGTCACTAGCCAGCAGGTGAACATGACAACCTTACTTGGCTTTTGCTTTTAACAACAAGGGATATTAGGAGGACATACATAACAGCCTGAGATCAGCTATGGGAGTTTTCTCCAATATATTGGACACAAGTTTTTGGATCAGTACTCATTTGCCAAGGCATTCATAACCACAAGATCAGATGTTGGACACCTATTGAAGCCATTTGTGCAGTACTGATAAAATTGCATTGTTCACAATGCCTACAAAATATTCCGGAAAATCGAGTTACCTGTCGCAACAGCACGTATTGTTTCTGGTATTTTTGTAATTTCAGAGCATAACTTTGATTTAATGTGAACGTCAGTAATAAAGCAAATGCATTGAAGCTGTATTTTAAACTGAACCTGTGCTTACTTTATTTTTTTGTGCATTTTTTTTTAATTTTATCTCCAATAAATCACACTAAATCAAGTTACAAGAAACAGTATTCTCTTTTATACTTTGATTTAGCATTAAATAGGTCTTTTGCTGTCAGCATTAACAGAGCTTCAAGGAACAAAAATCCTCTGTCTCTCTCTAACCCAGAGGACATACTAGCAGGGTACAGTATTTTTTCATTCCACTTCTGTGGATTGAAAGTTTCAGGAACAGTGTAGCCCTCTTCCTTTCACTTCAGCCCTATTGTGGTGGCTCAGTGGTTATGGCACTCGATGGCTGATCCCAAGGATTCGAGTTCAATCCCGGCCATGGCTGCTGGTTTTCAGCATAGCTGGAGAGCATGGCACCCGTGTCCAGCTCAGTGTCAGTGTGCATTAAAGAACCCCAGTTGTTCGAAATTTCGGGAGTCCTCTGCTACGGTGCTCTTCGTAGCCCGAGTCGCTTTGGAGCCTTACACCCCTATAAACCGAACTAGTCATTTGATGCCAACACCTCATGTTCAAAACTTGACCCCCTATGAGTTGCATTCTTCAGCTGCATGCGATGCACGCCTTTCTTTTATTTGTGTACAGGATGAGGAGGGCACCCGCAGCACCGGCTCCGCGAGCCGCCGCCGCTGCACCACCCCCAGCCAGAGCTGCGGCTGCTCCAACGCAGCCCGTGCCAACCCAGGCACATCCACCAGCCCCCATGATGTCGCAGCCTCAGCAGCCGGGCATGTTTGCTCAGATGGCTACTACAGCGGCCGGAGTCGCGGTCGGCTCTGCAGTGGTGCGTTCTTAGTCTGCTGTGTCATTTACCAGTACAGTGTCCAGATTGATTAGACGTGACTTGAATCTTGAATTTCTTTCTACTGCAAAAGTAGCACCACAGTCACAGTGCAGAAGTGGTAGGGTGCCTGATTGTTCATCAGCATTGTAGCTTGAGCTTGAGGGCTCTAGCAGCCGTCCGGTCGCCTCTGCCAGAAGCACCACCCACTACAAGCTGTTTGCTAGCAGATGCTCACAGGGGATACACCCTAGATCCACCTTCCTACCCTCCAGAAGTGCTACCAAAGCGGCACTCGAGTTCAAAGACACAACGGGAAAGCCAGCTATTCTGCAAAAGCATCACCATGACCCACCATCCCACCCCACCTCTCTAGCGATGGCGTTAGAGGGGTGGCAGTGGCCCATAGGACAAAGCAGCCATCGCAGATTCGCAGGCCTCTTGATGCTTTTGCAGAATTGTTAAACAAAATTTTATTGTCCCTTGAGGTTTTCTTTTTATTATTATTTTTCTTTTTCTTGGCACATGCCTGGGAAAGCAAGCTTGGAATGTTGGTTGTGGACTAAAATGTGATGTAGGCTGAAAATAGACAAAATATAAAAAAATTAAAAGTTAAGCTCAGATATTGAAAATCTGAGCGCCTGTCCCATTTTTTCATTGTTCATCTTAACTAGATTTTAATGTTTCTCACCTGACTGGCAGAGTTGCCTTTTGTGTGTGCGTGTGTGTGCGCATGCTGAATTCAGGTGAGCAAATTTAGTTTTAACAAATGACAGGTGCTACATGCCCCATTAGGGTGGCACAGTGGTGGGGGCGCTCGACTACTGTGCCCAAGGATGCGGGATCGAATCCCCGCCTCAGCAGCCACTTTTCAATGGAGGCGAAAAGCTAGGCGCTCGTGTGCTGTGCGATGTCAGTGAACAGTAACCCCAGATGGTCGGAATTTCTGTAACCCTCCACTGCAATGTCTCTCATAGCCCGAGTCACTTTAGGACTTCAAAACACCATAAACCAACTTGTGCTTCGCTATCTTCTAGCATAGAGAACAATATTTGGGGATGATTTACGGAACGGTCAAATCACACCGACCTCATTGGCAGCGACCCCTTCTGCATAGCACTGCAAGGCTGCTGCCATGATGACTGTTGTGCAGGGGTACTGAAGTGGAGTGCCCTGTTGGCTCCAACCCTGTGGTGCCTGGAGGCGGGAGTGCGCGTAGCAGCCTTAGCCCACAGCCCACTAGGGGGATACATGCACCTGAGGCTGAGCAGTAGCCATGCACTAGCTATGCAGTGGTGAGGTGTGACAAATGAAGTACAGAATTGGTCTGGTCCTTAACTAACTTGGTGCAAGAACTGCAGGTGTGCCATTTCTGTTAATTGTGCCCATTAGTATCTTTTATGGACAGTTTTCATGTGATGTCATGGGCACCATCTTTGGTTATATGGAAACTGGTTGGCAATAAGAGGATTAGCAAGAAATCTAGTCTTATTGCGCGCTTCCTGGTGCCAAAGGTAGTGGTGGCTGGTGTGACATCGTTGGAAACTAATATATATGATGCAGATACTTGATACTTTACTTTCTGTATTCTTACGCAGTTAGTTTAGCTTGCCCTTTATCCTGTGTGCTTCTAGCTATACCTTTATTATTTAGAGGGAGCTGTGTGATATATCACGGCTGTGCCAAGGCAGTTGCAATAGTAATGTGCAAACTCAGTGGCACTTTGTTTTATGATGAATTCCAGTCAGAGTTAGAGCACTTCCAGTGCAATGTTTTCTGTTCTTTTGGGGGCAGCTGTATCCCAACCACAGATCCAGAACACGAATTGCGTCTTTAACACAGACAGGGGCCGATTTTGGAGCCAAGGTCACTTCATGAAACAATCAAGACTGCTCCGCCGAAATCGGCGGAGCCGACTGGAAGTTTGCATGGCATATTCCTTCCGTTGCGCCCTCCATTTCCAGCGACTTGTCGCCTCCGCCGCGCTGGCTCCACCCTCTGCGCACCATGACAGATGATCAGTATTTGCTCTGTTATGGATGGAAATTGCCATCATGAACAAGTGTCTGCTAGCCCATTTGTCACAGCAAGTCTCTTGCTCTTGCTTTGAAACCTTTGGGCGATTACTATGCTGCGCTGTGACTGTAGTGGTCTCAAGGGTCGATGACTTTCATTTTGTTCTGCAATGCAGGGCCACACGATTGGTCATGCCCTGACTGGCAGCCTTGGAGGGGGCGGCGCCGCAGAGGCAGCTCCAGCTGCAGCCCCAGCTGCTGCTGCCCCGGCTATGCAGCCCCAGCAACAGCAGCTGAGCGGTGCCTGTCAGTACGAGCTCAAGCAGTTCCTGGAGTGTGCCCAGAACCAGCATGACATCTCTCTCTGCGATGGTTTTAACCAGGTGCTCAAGGAGTGCCGGCTTCAGCACGGTCAGTGCAGGCTTCCTTTAAGTGGCCTAGCTTTTGTTATCTTTGTCTGCACATACTCTTTGCAGGAATTTTACACTGCAGCCTGCTTGCAATGCAGTTGAGAAAATACGAAAAGTATTACATTATTTCCTGACTGTTTCTTTGTAGGAAGAGCAATTTGCTGAAATAACATTATTTTTTTGCAATTAACCTGTTTTTCTCGGCATTTTTTCTTTCAGGTATAGGCATGTAAAGTAGACCTCTAGGAAGTAATGCTGGTGAACCACTCCAAGCTCCACCCTGTGCCAGGTGGCAAAAATGACTTTGTTCTTCTTCGCAAGTAGAATGCAATAAACTAGCAATTGCTGTTGAGTGAAGTGTTTATTTTTCTAGCCATGCCTTGGCTGGCTGGAAGTCAACATACTTTTATCACCGCAAAAAAACCTGTGTGTATACCGCAACCTTCTGTGTATACAATACAAGGTGTTTTTCCTGATTTTATCAGGTCAGATTTCTACCTCGTATTATATGCAGATTAAACCAATTTCAGCAGAAATTAGCAGTTCCAGCCTTTGTTATTAATGAGCACTATCGGCATCAGGCGGGATGGATGGAGTGTCCCATATGAAACAGGGTAGCGGAAGTTTCCAAGTTTCCACCATGCTCAGCTTTCTTTTTCCTATATCTTAAATGTTGTTATAAACCGGCACACTTATTTTGTCATTTCAATTACTAAATTTTTTTTCTACACTTATGTCAACTTTCTGCTTTTTGGGCACCAATTTTCCAATTGCCTTTAACTTGCACCACAGATTCATTCACCTGATCACTGATGTCTCTAAACCCTAGGTCATCTTGGTTAAATTTCTTTTCTGTAGCTTCATGCATGTTCTGCGTGGAAGGTAAAGAAGAGGGTTCTACTTAAGTTGAGGACAACACAAAGGGCCATGGAACGAAAAATGGTAGGGGTAATGTTAAGAGATGGGACGCATGTAGAGTGGGTCAGAGAAATAACTCAAGTTACTGACATTCTAGTGGAAATCAAGAACAACAAATGGGCATGGGCAGGACATGTAGTGTGAAGAGAAGATAGCTACTTCTTTGCATTGGGTAAGCACGAACAGGCTATCATCCAATCGCCTACCTTACATAAACCCATGACCCATTTTCTACCCATAACTGTGTTTGTACTCGGCCTATAGGATTTAATTTGCATTCTATCTCCTTTCCCTTTATGAATCGTAAATCAAATCCATTTTACTCTGCCGCTAGCTGTCTGGAATTTGCTTATTCATTATGACTGTTTCCAAAGGTTTTAACGATGCGTCCTTGCTTCTTGAAGTGCATTAATCAGCTTGATTGGAATTTCATCAATCCCTGCGAATGTGCATTTAGGAATATTGATGTGATTAGGATGTGCATTTAGGCAGTTTAGACGCTATGTAGCGGTGCCATCGGCCGACTGTTCGATGATTTTTATTTCACGAAACTGACTCTGCGATCCTCGTCAACCATTGTGCCCTCAAAGCACACGCGACCCGAAAGAGGTCGATTATACTCACACGATGTAGGAGTGACGAAAGGATAGTTCCAGCCTCTCTAGCCATGCTCTACAGCCAGATCGCGGACACAAGGCCCATATTCCGTGTCATTTCGCTATCAAAGTATCGCTATCTCGCGTGACCTCGAATCATCGTATTGGTGAAAACGCCGGAACATGATGTTGCCACCTCTTCCGGTTCCGTGGTGGCAACATCCGGTTCCGGCGTTTCGACCAATCAGATGACTCGAAATCACGTGAGATAGCGACACTTCGATAACGACGCAAACTCTGAATACAGGCATATGGGCCCAGATTCATCAATATTCTCAAGGAACACGTCGGTCGCATTTTTGAGAAATGCGGGATACCAAACGTGTTAGAGGCACAGAAAGAGTTTCAAAGACGTCTAATAAGGGATTCTCACAGTTACACGAACCGGATGACGATTGCAAAAATCCTGTATGAGCACGGCACATTATGGCCAGCAGCTTGTGCGCTGCCGTCCTACATCCGAGCGGGAGGCAGCTTACTGGTTTCAGAACAGCTGAAAGGTCATGTGGCTTCCGCGATTGCTGGAGTGAATGTGAGCTGCTGTCCTCACAGTGCGTGATACTTTTTGGTCAAGCGTGTCGGCATGAGAAGGGGAGCGAACCAGCACCGGCACATGAAGGCGTACGATTTGCAGAGCAACCACGAAGCGTTGTGCAAGTAAATACCTTTGCTGCTCTCCTCGTTTGCATTATACGTGGATGAAACGTTCTTTTTTTTCCATTTTTGCAATCCCAAGGTTACACTTCATATTATATGCACGGGCTTTTACATTATAAGTAATGATAATATAATGACTATTATAATTGTGGCAAGTGCAAGCACATTTGTAGAATTTCCTTCCCGGGAGTAAGGCACTGCTTGTGACATACACTGCAGTTGTACTATTTAAGGATCAACTGTAAATTGTGAGGCCAGGGTTGGGTGTTATAAGAAGTGCATTGCAATGTGGGAAGCTTTAGATTACCCCATGCTTTTGCATTGTTATCCGTGAGCTTGTATTAGCACTGTGGAGGCCTGTGAATCACAACAAGGTTGACAACAGGGCGAGTTGGTGCTGATTAATCTTAAAACCAGCCGAAAGACACAACACAGAAATGAGAAGAGCACAAGACTAGCCTCATCTTGTGCTCTTCTCATCTCTATTTTGTCTTTCAGCTGATTTTAAGATGTGTGAACTGCTCACAAGGGTGAGATCTCTGCAACATGTAAATGCCCTTTCTCTTGCTGGCGATGATTAAAACATTTCAGTAGTATTGGTTCATAAAAGAAGTTGACCCCTGGAAGGAGGGAGCTTTGACCGGGACTCCTATGGCTTTTGCTGCGTTCCCACCAACTGTAGCTGGTCCTCCATGCTTCAGCTAGTCAGTCACTTCTGGATGATCTGGGTGCTGCCTTTATTTCTTGGCAAGCCCGAGTCATGTGGTAGTGCACGGTGAGCCCCACATAGTGGACAATTCTCTGGCTACGTGGCTGGGTGCATTACTTTGTGAAGCCAGCTAGAAGCACTAAGCCGACTTCAAATCGCTGAAGTCTGCTTTCAAGTTTATTCCTGTCGAGGGTGCTCCTGAACGGGGGCACCAGGCTGTGCAGACATGGTCTCCCTTAGGGGTCTGCTCAAGGTACGGACACGAGAATCCACACCTCGTCTTCACTGGCCAGGAAGCAACACTCAGGTCTACTTGCAATTGGGCCTCCCTGCTCAATAGGAAAGATACCCTCCTTCCCCAGTGGCCAGAAGGCCACCGAGGCCCTTCAGTTCCTTCTGGGCTACCTGGAGAAAATGGGCCTAAGCAGTCAACTCAAGGATCATAGCCTTCTTTTACCTTTCTCCTTCCTCTTCCCTCAACCACTTTTATTTTATATGCAGGCTGACAGTGGTGGTGGCGCTAACAAATGTCCGCCACAAATCCATTCGTTCATTAATTTACTCTGTGTCATCAAGCCACTACTGCTATTGACATGGAGCAAGTCCCTCCAAGCCAAACACATCACTGTGCATAATATAGCATGGCTACCACAAGATGCAACTATATGTGCGGCGGAGACTAAAATGAAGGGCTTATATGGCGAAAGTGCCGTGACGACGCTTGAGTGCAAATCCTGCAACAACTATTTCGGATATGCGTGCGACTGACTGATTTCAGGGGGAAGAACATAACCACACCTTTCGCCCTATCGACATCTGTGCTTTACGCACAGCGCTGGTGCCCCACTATTCCCCTAACCAAAAGGGCCACCGTACTGCAAATCTCACTATTACTGCAAAAATGAAGTTTGGTTTCATTAACTACACTTCATTCGGTTGCAGAAATCACAGTGGCTGTAGATCAATTACACATTACCAATTACTAGAACCATGCCAAGAGACTTCTGGCACAATCTGGCACAGACAGACACATTAAAATTAAATACGGCTTTTAGAGGAAGTGCAGTGCTTTATTTGCACAAACAATTTCAATGTCTTCTCAACAGTGCGGCACCTGACACTCATGGCTGGCCATTCAGAGTTAATCTTACAAATATAGGTTAATAATTCATTCTGTGAAGGCCTTTTAAACCTCCACTTAGCTTGCTGCTCTTTGAATCATCAGTAAACACTTTGCAGCCGTATGCAAAATACACACGTGCTAATTCTACAACATGATGACAAATCAACAATGTGAATGAACCAAATGGGCACTGAGCACTAACATGCTACCGAACGCACAGTGGTTGTCACCTATGCCCGCCTTAAACACTTTTACGAAACAAGCTTGGCGCAGTTGATATGCTGACAACAACTCTGTAACATTTAAAATTTAGCCAGTACCCTCGGCAGGACGATGTAATGCAGATGCTACAAATGCTGGCACGGTAGCTAAGATATTGTAATAAAATCAATGCGGTCTCTCAGGTCTTGTGATGCGTATGAAAACCACTTGTAATTATGGGGGTGCTAGTCGGGGCACCTTGATGTATTGGGTAAACATAGGGCGAGATAAACTACAAATGCCGACTCGGCCAAAACCGTGCACTGCTTTTGGCCGTGCACGGTTTTTTCCGCAGTAATGCAGATGACAACATTAGGGAGCACAAAAGATACAAAATGTGGCATTTGTTAGCAATGCCTAATGCCCATGCATTGCTTCATATGCTACCACTCTTGCTCCTTGATTGCTTAGGGATGTGTCACTTCATCCCTAATTAAGATGACAAGCAAGATGGCAGACTGCACGAAGATGGCACCAGCAGGCAGAGAAAGCATTAAGGTCTGCAGTAGAGGGTGAGAATAGGAGAAGCAGCGTGCATGACAATGAGCAGTATGTGTGATGGGAAAACTGCTTCACTGGATCACAAAGGGAGCAGAACAAGCAAGTACACAAGCCGGATTTATCAGTGCCCATATTTCATTCTGTGTTATGAATTGACAAACTGACCTTAAAAAGCCTTCAGAACAGCATGCACACAGTGCGGAGAGGTGCTATAAGAGTCGCATGAATGTAACTATGTACATGGTGTAGAGCCCAAACACGACTTGGGCACCTCCCAGCACAAAATTACTGTAGATAATAGGTGGATGCCATGGTGCTTTTAGTCATAACTACAGTAGAACCTCATTGATACGTTCTCGGTTCATACTATTTTTCTTTCATACACTTCAAATCGCGGGCACTAAAGCATTTCCCATAGAGCTACACTATTTTGTCCCGGTTCATGTGTTTCCGAATAACACAATTTCCCAGTTACCATGTTCTAAACTTCGATATATTGCGGTCGTATAATACATTTTGCGATCAACTGGACATGTGCTAACGAGCACTTGCGACATGAAAAACTAGTCGGCTGTGCTGATCCGCCACAGTTGCTTTTCTGCAGTGCCTGGGTGCAAAGGGGTGAAGCATCAAAGAAATCTAACGAGCCAACATATGAGGCGCCCATCCCCACGGAAACATAACTTCATGCGGAGAAACACAGTGGCTTCTTTGTGGTGCCTTATGGGCATAAGGGAGAAACAGATAACTTATCGCCTGCATACGAGCGGGCCAGGTCCTGGGGGGACAGATGAGCACAGATGAGCAAAAACGTAAGCCATCACGATGGCTTCCCCACATGTCAATGGTGCAAGGGGGAGAAGCATCCGGAAACTCCCAAGGAAGCGACTCTTCCCCGCAGAGGGCAACGCAATGGAATAAATTCTGCGAGAGCTAAAAACGGTGCAGTGCATACTTTATGTGCATAAATTCTAATCTACACTTTTATGAAGTGAAAGGCTGAATTCTCAATGCCTTTGTACTTTATTCAGCAGTTAAATTTTTCAAAATTAGGCAGTTCGAATCATGTTTTCCCGGATAATGCATTTTTTCCCGCATTTTTTTTTTTTAAAGAAATGTATCAACGAGGTTTTACTGTATCTTTGTTAACTTCTGGGTGTACGAGCACTTGTCACAAGTTTGCGTGTTATCAGTGTACAACATCCGTGCTAACCTTTGTATTGTTTTAATTTTAGTACACATACTTTGGAAGCATGCTTTGTCAACATATGATATGACACATCTCACAGACCAGTACTCACACTGACAAGAGTCATAGGCAAGAAAGATGAGAACACAACACAAACAGTAAGAAAAGCTAGGTTGAATGAAGAACCTGCAGTGCCCAGGCGATGCTGTACCCCTGCCCTTTTCAACGGCCACTTTGCACATGTGCGGCCTCTCCTCGATCTCCACTGGTTGAAAACGAACCATCAACTTTCACTGCGCATGCACGGTTAACGTTAGCAACCGGCACCAACAAGAAATGGCACTCCACATGTCAGGCACACACTTCTCGGGCACAGTTGGAGTGTCACGGAACCTGATCGCACCAGAGTCTCCAACGTACATTATTCTCAACCAGTTATTTTGCATAACAAATAGACGTTTGTGCACTCCCTTGAGGGCACTACATATTGTGGTTAAAGGTAGATTGTTTGGCCACTAAACGCTGGCACTGGCAGCCAAAAGAATGCGACGTCAAAAATGAAGAGGGATGTGGCTTTTTCGTGGCCAACGTTATCTCCGCAGAGTCGCATAAAGGCTATGTGGGGGCTTTGGAAAAGCCATATGTACCACTAGAGCTTGGCTCCCCAGTTTACACGCTATATTTTATAGAGCTGCTGTTAAGAAATCTACAGCATAGGTTCGTGCTGTATAATGCACAGTGAACATTGAAAACTATGAGGAAAGATGTCCTGAAAACTCATTGCCCATGTTATCTGGGCAATCAGCAGCTTCCATGAGTCAAACGGTGACTGCAAATAAAAACTTCAATGCATTGTTTTGATAGTTACTGCATGAATGTACATCCACATCTTCCATTCACTGTCGGAATGTAACAATTCTATGAGTCCCTAAATGCCAGGGCCGCATTTCTTCATGCAAATCATAGCTCGACATGCACGAGTAGTCAACTGAGCGGGTTTGTTCAATCAAAACACAGCAAAACAATATTATCAAACACATTTCAAAGCACGTTGCATTTTGGGTGATGCTGTCTCTCGTGAAACAGCGTGGCATCAGATGTAAAGTTCAAAATCGATTCGTCTCGAGCTGTAAAATGGGCGATCTTTCTCATGTGCCTTGCGAACCCAGACGCCGTCTTGGAAGTAACCCTCCTGCACCCACTGCAACATCTGGGCTGACGTATGCAGGCCGTACACAGGAGAATCTTCTGCTTCCTCCCACTTGAACTCCCACATCACTTCATCATCATCTTTTGATGAGCTCACTGGCTCTGCATCTGAAACCAACACAGGTAAAAGGTAAAGGTGAGATGAAACTTAGGTTTAAAGCAAAAAGAGAAAGATGAGCCATGTGTTCTTTTGCAACTCAATGTATGCAAGGTTAGCAACTATAATTCATGTCTAGGTGAAGCCACACAGCAGCTGATGCCATTCTTCGAACATGAGCAGCCATCTAGCATCAGCTGGTGAGGAAGACGGGTTACATACCATCAGTCTTGCCTTCATTAGCTGCTTTATCCTCTCCGGTAGTTGACGGTTCAGTGGCCTTCGTAGCCTCTTCATCATCGGCAAACATGTCAAAGGAAGACCCTTCAACAGATGTGGTCGCCGCTGTGGCTTCTTTGGCTTGTTGCTGGCGTTCCCGCAGGAACTTAAGTCGCTCGTATGTCTGCTCATAAATGTCCATGTCCCCAGTTGATACAAGCTGATCGGCAAGCTCAGTCATCCGCAGAAGTTGCTCTTTAGGGATAACCTCCTTAGTGCTATCTGCAAAAGGGAGAGAAATTGAAGCCCTTTACGTCTAATGAACAGAACTGGCTCCCATTTTGGCTGTGATAGCACTGAAGCCAGAAGACTGGGTATAGGGTCCCATTATTTCCTGGCAACCATGATCCACTGGGGCTGAAACGTGGAGGCTAACAAAGAGAGTTCTACTTAAGTTGAAGACAACCCAGAGGGCTATGGAACGAAAAATGGTAGGGGTAACATTAAGAGATAGGAAGCGTGCAGAGTGGGTCAGAGAAATAACTCAAGTTACCGACATTCTAGTGGAAATTAAGAAGAAGAAATGGGCATGGGCAGGACATGTAGGGCGAAGAGAGGATAACCGATGGTCGCTTAGGGTAACAAATTGGATTCCAAGGGAAGGAAAGCGTAGCAGGGGGCGGCAGAAAGTTAGGTGGGCAGATGAGGTTAAGAAGTTCGCAGGGGTCGAGTGGATGCAGCTAGCACAGAACCGGGTTAAGTGGAGAAATATAGAAGAGGCCTTCGCCCTGCAGTGGGTATAGTCAGGCTGGTGATGATGATCCACTTCTAAATGTAGTGAATGTCCTCCTTTTTGTCCACAGTGCTTCTTTTAAAGCAGACAGTGTATCCAGCACAGAAACACCCATGGAACTGTGTATTCACACTTCTCACAGCTTCTCAAATGTCCCAGACTAGCAAAAAAATCTTGGGAAATGCTTAAGTATCCTTAAGAGTTGATGCAACAGCATTGCTTTATGGACATTATAAATTGTTACTAAGTAGTGGTCTCAATTAGTAGCACTAACTAGTAGTAAATAAGAGAAATAATAGATAAGTGGTCTCAATTTTGACTAAGTGCTGATCTAATGTAATATGTGGCTGCTGTCTACTCTACAGTATTAGGTGCCTGCATTAGGCCTCTATGCTATCACACTGTACTAACGCTCCTCTGTAGTGTAGGGGTAGTGCGCCCAGCTCACACCTCAAAGACCAGCAGTTCGACTCGGCTTCACCACCGCTTTTTCACCGCAATGAAAGTGATTTTCTTTCTTTAGGAGCACTTTGTAATGCTGTTTTGCTGAGGTTACGACCTCATGGATGACGCCACAACCCTACTAAATCTCCCGACAGCGCACCTGCCATCTCAGCAATGTCATATGGTCTTGTGATAACACACACCTCGTAGCTTATTTTAATGTTGCGATTAAAAAAAAAAAAAAAAAGATCAGAAAAAAATTGCATTCGCAGAATTCGAATAGATGTTATATTCGCTCAATGCGAAGGTAAGTAGTGTCAATCCATTGTGCCACTGAAGCAACGAGTGCGGCAGGCTTTAAATGCGTTCTTATTCATTTTCACAATATTTCCGCTATCTGCCGCCAGGTGGCGCTGCTCAGAGGACCCTACCGTTGAGAAAACAGAATCTCGCCGTGGCACCTGCTTGTTCAGTGTAGCCATGTTCCGTATATGGTTCATATCATATCGAGAGTGTTGTATATATTACTGTTGCAATATAAAAAAAGTGATTACTGAGTTAGAGGAGTGTGTTCCTGGCATAGTGTCAGGATGCAGCTAAGGCATGGTAACCATCTGGCTGGTTAGCTAATACAGAGTAGTTAACTATTTAACTATTACTGTTAAGCTCATTTGTACCATAAGCAATTTCTATATTATAATGTTCTTAGGTTTTCAAAAATAGTGTTCTTGATGCTGCTGTAGCACAAGAGATTCTATGGCCACACATGAGCAAAACCAACACAGCGTCATTGGAAATAGCACTAGCCACACACACAGTGGCTTGAGTCACGACGGCATCAGCGAACACTACTTGACAGGTGCACCATTCTATGATGCGAGTTTTTAGGCTTGGCTAGCACCTATTCCAATTGTGCAGTTTCAGTTTCGCCCATTTGTGGATTCAAATTTTCTTGCGCTAAAGCAGCGACAAGAATGGCATTATTTAAACTCTAGAAACTGACATGTACAAAGGTAGTCAAAAGTTCCCAGGCCACAGGGTCTTCTGAGCAGTATAGTCAGCCAGCTATGACGACTCCAAATCTCAAAATATCTGTGGAGGGTAGAAGAAGCATTATTCTAACCTTCAAGCTAATTGATTGCTTTAATGGTACTTCAAGTGACAGAATATGCCAACCAGAAGCAGAATCTGTGGCCTGGGAATTTTTGAATACCCCTGTACACTGCTTACGGTGAGCTACAATTAACCTCTCAATAAACGAAAATAAATGAGTAGCTTAACAGTAACAGCTAAAAACTTGACAAGTCAATACTATAGTTAACGTGCCTTAGCTGCATTCTGATGTACACTACCACTTACAATGCTATGCCAAAAAGTGCTCTTCAAACTTTAAAAAAATTTACTTTTAAACATTGTTAAGCCTTGCGTGAAATATCCTATACATGTGTGTTCAATCAATGTGAGATTCAATGTCGCTGCCTCATCATAAATTACAGCTGTAAGGCTGCCTCCTTTTATACCATGCGAGTGTGTGCATGAAGTGTAGCTAATAGAAGTGAGCTGGTATTTCTCTTTTTTTTTTAATTCTGTTTCATTACAGTAACCACTTTGTACCAATTTTAGTGAGTGGTTAGAGATGTTTGCTGCAGAGGCTATGTGTCAGTGCACGTGTGTAGGAGAGGCAATGACACAAGTGAACCTCAGCACAATTTGGAAATGCCCATGGAACACGATATGCTATGACAATTTGTTGCAGTGATCTCTGCCTACCCACGCAGTCTTTCTGCAACTACAAAATAAGTATGCACTCGCCCAGCACTTGGGTACACCTGAATTTCAGCGGCAGAATGTCTGTCAATCCAAATGGTCAGATTGATATACATAGCTGAAGACCTACCGGGCTCATCTTGTTCCTGCTTCTTCTTCTTCCAGCGGTTTATAGTTGACTCCCTCTTTCCGCCTCCCAGGCGCTTGATGCAAGCCAATACTGTTTCCCGGGGTTGCATTATTTCCAGCATCTCCCCATAGAGTGCCAATGCATCCACTTTTTCCTCATCTTCAGTGCCCTCAGAACCTCTGCTGTCCTCCATGACTTGTTTTGGAGGTTGCACCTGCAGCATGTGAAAAGAACGCAAAGTAACAATACACAGTGACATCTGTGCACAGGTCACCAGCATCACTCATGAGTCGACACTCTTAAGTTCACTTGCGCTCACATTCGGTCCATGACTTGAGACTTAAGTCCAGACTCATGCTCAGGACATGATCTGAGCTGAAAGTCCAGACTCGAATTCACATCATTATCTGAGTCACAAGACTAGGCTAAAGCTCAGGCTAAGGCTCAGATTATGATGTGTCTTCATCACGCTGGTGTGCATCATTTTCTCCTCATTTGCTGACAGCGAAGGAGAGGAAAGGTTTATTGCTGTGACGAGCAACACTTGGCGCGGTGGCTTGGCAGTGTCTCTTGGTGATAGAGAAAGAGAATTCTGTGGAACACCTTACTGTGTGCACTTCCTGGCGTACTTTGTGCATTTTGCATACGATGATTGTTGCCACTGACACACAACATAAGGTGTACACAGGTCAAAGCAGCCCTTTCAGACTTTTTGGACACCTGCTGACAACCAGTGATGTTAAACTTTGTGTTTGATAACAAAGTAAAAATCATGTGTGGTACTTCCCTCACATTATAAAAAAAATTATCAACCAAATCGCTTGAAGCACACAAAAAAAGAAAAAAGCTTTCTAGCTAAAAAGAATTGCCATGGTCGAGAAAATTGAGTAATTCAGCCTGAATAGATCATGAGTGGGGACGAGTGGGCCCATATGAGTGTGAGTTCAAGAGTATGGTAAATCCAAGCACACGTAGATCTGAGTTAGAGAGCGCTCACGAGCAAACTCAAATTTTGCTGTGCAGTGCATGCCTACCCCCCCCCCCCCCCCCCCAAGAAACAAGAAAAAAAAAATTAATTCTCCCCGCTCATAGAAACGAAGCAATGAGGAAGCAAGCACTCACAGCTTGAGTAAAAGGGCACTCATTATGAGATGTGGGGTATCAATTGGGGAGGCAATGCACAATCTTGAAAAAAGCTTGCCATGATCTTTTTTTCAGTATCAAGGAACACGCTTTAAAAATGGCAAGTTGGATAGCCCTCTAGTGCAACATTCAAAATATGCCACTGTGTGCTATCGAGAAATGCTGAGATATGTAGAAAGATATAGCCGACTGACTGGGCCTACGCGGTGGCCATAGCAACTGGACTCCTGAAGTGAAGATTCCTGCCACCGTGCTCATCGCCTTTTAGGCCAATAACTGTTTTTCCTGCTCCTCTTCTTACACATGAGGAATAGAGTAAAAGCATTCCATACTGCCAAGAAGGAAGAGACAGGCATCAGT